>NC_090937.1:1309785911-1310043411 GCF_040938575.1 Ambystoma mexicanum | reverse complement strand
TAGGCTGGACTAATGCAACAGCCTCTTTCTAAATCTGCCTGCCTCTACTCTCCGCCCTCTGCAACTCATCCAAAACAGGACTGCGAGACTTGTCCTTGGCCTCCAGCCCAGGGATCCTATCTCTCCAGGACTGAAATCTCTGCATTGGTTCCCAGAGGTGGCGAGGATTACGTTCAAAACACTCTGCATTGTCCACAAGGCCTTCTGGGGCCTCGATACCTTCAACTCTCTCTTCCTACATATTTTTCTTCTTGAGCTCTTCGCTTATCTGCCTCCAACTCCCTCAGGGTCAGTCGCTTCTCCAAGCAACGAGTCGGTGGTAGATCTCTTTCTTCTGCTGGGGCATTCCTCTGCAACAGCCTCCCTGCCTCTCTGAAACTTGAGGAGAACCAACTCCAGTTCTGGAAGCACCTCAAGACCTTCCTCTTTGCTTCTGCTTTCTCTCCTCCTCTCCCCTGCTGATCTCCTGGTTGAAACTGAAACTGCACTGGTTACCTGGCTACCCTCTGATCTCGGGCCCAGGTCCCCTCCACGCCAGTTGCACACCTGCACTGCCCGTCTGGCATCCCTTGCACTCTGGGACTGTTTCTGTATCCCTACAGTCCCCTACCAGCACTTGACACCTGATGTCTGAACGTAACCTTGCACCTGCCACCAGCTGGCTGCACTTTTTATTTATTGTCTTTATTTATTTTACTGTTGTCCTGTGTACTACACTGCCCCTCCCCTTCAACCCCTGCACTTTTTCCCTTCCCCTCTCCCCTGCACTTGTGCAATCTCAATGTTACCTGGCCTAGTAAGATTGTTGTCTGTCTTTCCCCTGTTCCCCCTCCCTTTGCCTCGTTGCACCTTGAAACACTTGTGTATAGACACGCTATGAATGCCATATCATCTCATATCATATCATAGACCTCCCAATGAAGAATCCCCCTTCAGGATTCCAGCATAATCATTCTGAACCTGAAGTTCAGGAGCTGCCTCGACACTGTGTGAGGAGGGTGGGCAGATGCAGGGATTCATGTATGGCTTGTGGGTGTCTGGGCTGTGGGAGAGGGGATGGAGGCCTTTTGGAGACGCTGGGGGAAACTTGTGGGAGAAACAACCAGGAACTCTCGCCTCTTCCCCGGCCACCTGATGAACACCTGACAAATGCCATTTGTTGCTCCACGTGCATTGCACTGATGGGCAAAAGCCCCATCAGAATCCGAGTGCAGCACCTGAGCAAGTTAGGGTGAGTTTTGAAACAGTGCTAAGCCTGTCAACTAACATACCTAGGAAGGTGATGTGAGCACCTGCGGTTTTACAGTGTCAGGCATCCCTTTTTTGCGGCCAAAGCCTCATGCCTCAGATAGACCTTAGCATTACGCTTATGGTAATGGGTGGAGTCTCCAGATTACCCCCTAGCTCATCTGCCGATTCCAAGGTTTTTGTTGGGCGGAGTGCTAATTTGTCCATTTAAGAGCCACAGAGAGAGAGAGATACTGGGTCTGAGAGTGGCAAAGTGAGACTGAAATGTGAGCTATCTGTGGGGTCGAGGGGTAGGAGTAGAGGAGACCAGGATGTTTTAGGCCTTTTCATGCTTAGTCATGACTTCTAATGCTTTGTTATGCCTAGGTAGGCCATTTTATGGCTTTCTATATGTGGCTTGTTTTTGCCACTCATTAACCTGCTCACCAGTTTACTTTCTATCTTAGAATATACTGATCCCAGGCCTGCCGCTGGGGTTTGTTCCCATGTGTCCCTGGGGTGGTGGTGCTCTGAGGTGTGTGGGCAAGGAAAGGGAAATGTAGTGGAGGCTCAGGGGTAACAACAATGGTGGGTAAGCGACTGTTTACCATTGATGTTGGGTGGTTGGAAGTGCTGTGGGTGTTCTTGGGGTGAATGCCTTGTTTAATAAGTTGCAATTCTAGGCAGCCATGACTTTATCTCACACGCGTCTGAATATGGTTGGTGGCCGAGGTTAACAAGGTGATTCAAGATTTTCGGGGATAACGGATGTATCGTTTCGGGACATGTGGACTTTGGGATATTCGAGTAAAGCACTTGGGTTGGGTGCTTGTACTAAGACAAGGAGATGGACTGATGAATCTGGAGTTTTTTGTGGGGAGAGGTTAAACAGGGAAAGGAATGCATGGCAGATGACAACAGGGGGCCATTGCATGTTCTTGTCCATTATGAAGTGCAGTGGAGCCGGGGGATCGAGTTGGTCAGCGATCTAGTTGCAAATACTGAACAGGTCTCAGTACCCAGATCAGTGGCGTAACACAACATTTGCCCCCCCCCCCCCCCCCTCTGCAATCCATGCTGTGGGCTCCACTGCTGCCCCTCCAAGTTACTTGATAAACCATGCGACACGCCAAATACCTGGCCGGCCTAGACCACCGGGCGTGTGCATGATGATCGTGATGTTGTAGTGGAAAGCACACACAGCACTAGGTGAAATATGTATGTTTTTTATTGCAGTATGCAAGAGAGAGGGCCCGAGTGTAGTAAGGGAGCCTGAACCAACAAAAAAGGGTTTGGGGGTGTCTTCACCCAAGAAAACATTTTGAATAATTGGTTAAATGTTGCATTATACATCACACTTTCCGTGAAAAATTGGCTAAAAAGACTTTGCAGTCAGTTTTGCTGGGAAACTCATAAAAAAGTCAAATAGATGCAAGTCTCCAACAGTGTTCATGAACATTTCTCATGCCTTTTGCCACAATATATGCCTGTATAAAAAACATTTTCATGCTTGCTGTGCCATATATGTCCATGCTGGCTGCACCAATATATGCCAGTATTTCCACATGCAAACATAATCATGTTTGCTTTGCGTGTAATACCAGTAATGATACTATGAGAAAACATGTCCAAGCTGGATCTACAAACCCCAATGTAAGAACATACTGTGAGGAATCTGAGGGCATCCTTACTTCTTTCTCCAACAGATCCTCCTCCCAGGTGGCTAGGGAAAGGCTGTCGCTTTCAGAACCTGGCCCTGGGGGTGGATATGTGAGGGAGGATCACCCCGGTGGAGGAGACTTAGGGAATGGGGATGAGGCACCCTTGGGTGAAATGCAATATGCCCCATTTCCTTTTTGTAAGGAGTCAAATATCCCCCAGGCCTTTGTAGGTTATTATCAATCCATTCCCTATTTTGCCAGAAAACTCTCTTCTAATGCACACCACTTAGGAACTGAGACGAGGAGGCCACTATTGACACAGAAGACAGACTGGAAGAAGCAAGGTGAGCAGTCTAGTTGTTGAGCTCATTATCATGAGGCCAGGAACTTTAAAATAGAGTCAGCTGAGAGGTTTATAGAGAAACACGGCAAGCATGAAGGAGAGTTCCAGGGCAGAAGCTATGGTGGCGAGACGGCACTTTCCCAAGATGCCGGAAGGTAGCAGGAGAGTGGACCGGTGCAGTGAGCGGCAGGGGCTCGTTGGCAGTCTGTGTTGGAGATGTGGAAGCAGTCTGGAATGGAGCGAAGGTTTCGGGAGCATTGAGAGGCTCCTGAACATACACAGGTACAGGACTGCTGACTGTAGGCTACCAGAGCTCTGAAAGAAGCAGCAGGGAAGCAAGGATTTCGTGGAGGATGCTGCACGCCAAAGGAAACCAGAGCAAGCATACTGCGAGTGGAGACAAGTCTGCAGGAAGCCGTAAAGAGTGGAAACCAGACTGGGAGAAGGCTTGTGAGTCCACCTAGGTGAAGAGGGGACCCCGAACATGGTGGATGGGCAGTTTAGTGCCAGAGACATTTGATTTTGAACATATTCCTTGAAGCGTAGAAAACCAAGAATAAACAAGTATTTCCAAGAGTCAAACATTATGAGAAGTCGCCTAAACAAGCATTGCCAAGAGTCAAATAAGCAAGTGTTACCAAGAGTTAAATAAGCAAGCATTGCCAAGAGGCAAGAATAGTGGGGCAAGAGAAACATGCCATTTTCTCTGACGCTCTTTCTCAAATTCACTTTGGTCTCTTAATTGTTTCTCTATTTGTAATAAATCACACTCTATTCTTCGTTCTAATTTTCACTTTCTTTGTCTAAATGAAACTTGGATCACGCATGATAACTCTGTTACCCTTGATTCCCTTCACACTGCCTCTACTTCATTCTCTCACGCCCCCCAACCAATTAGGCATGGGGGGGCACGGGAATTCTCTTTAATTTCTCCTGGACTTATCGACCTCCCTGTCCTCATCTCCCAAGCTTCCCTTACTTTAAATACCACTTTTCCTCTTTTTCTAATCCTTTCCCAGTCTCTCTCCTTGCTGTCATTCATCCCCCTGGCCCACCTACTGACTTTCTTGAACATCTTGATCCTCTCCTATCCCATCTTCCCTTTCTTTCTACTTGGGGACTTTAATCTTCCCACCACTTACTCATCATTCCCTCTGCTGCTTTCACTCGCTGACTCTTATCACGTGCACTTCCTTCCTTCTCCTCCTTCTCATCAGTCTGGTTCCTGCCTAGACTTAGGGCCTCATCATGAGTTGGGCCTTAGCCCTTAAATGTGGCAGTAACAATATTACTGCTGCATTTAACGGTTGGCCCAATCATGAGGTGGGCAGTAAGTGGGAGTTTTACCTCCAAACTTTTACTCGAGGTAAAAATGTCCCCTTACTGCCCGTTTTTGGTTGTTTTTGATGCTATTACCACCGGTGCAATTACTGCCAGTGGTAATAGTCCTCCATGGGAACTTACTGCCGAACCGATACTCGTAACCCGCAGCTAGTAGCGCCAGACTGAGTAGCGGTAAAGTAATTTGAGCTGGAGACTGAAAGACTCCCTTAATCTTCTCTTCTTTTCCCCCGTCGCTCCCATCTCCTCTTCCCCCTTCTATGCTTATGATCACCTACTTCTCTCCTTCTCTGTTTCTCCTCCTGCATCTCTGTCACCTCATCGACTATCTTTATGTGTTGTAATCTCTCTTCTTTTGACTCTTCATCTTTTCTCTTGTCATTGAACCTTCTCCAGGCTTAGCTGCTAGGACTCTACATTCTTCTGTGCTATCGGTCCTACTCGTAAAACGTCACAGCACTAGGTCTCTCCAAGTCTTATTTCCCTTCGCTGCAGTCTGCCGAACGGCTATGGAAAAACTCTCACTCCCCTCCTCATCTTGCTACACTCTTCATGTTCCACTCTTCTTTTGACTCTGCTTTACTCTTTGCTAAGTAATCCTATTTCTCAGAGCGCACACTTTCCCTATCTCACCTCCCTCGTCGTCTCTATCAGCTTCTACACAATATCCTTGGTCCAAAAGCCCCTGATCCATATGCCTTTGCGCCTCTTTCTTCTTCTGATTTTGCAAACTAATTTACATCTAAAGTAGCTAGTCTTTGTTTAGCTTTCACCACCTCTGCAACTCTTCTCTCTCCTCTTTCTCCAGCTCCATCACTACACTCCTTTTCATCATTCTCTCCTCTTACGGACTCTGATACCAGTGCTCTCTTAACTTGTGATCATCCTACTGCCTCTCATTCTGATCCCCTCTCCTCTTCTCTTATCTCCCAAATTTACCCTTATCTTCTTCCATACCTTACCTTTCTCATTAACACCTCCCTCGTACACTCTTGCTTTCCTGTAGCTTTTAAGCATGTTCTCCCTATCCTGAAAAAACCTTCACTTGAGTCATGTTCCCCTGCTGACTTCCGCCCTATTTCCCTTCTACCCTTTCTCTCTAACATTCTTGGAGGTGCTGCCTATACGCAGGTATCCCGTTATCTGAATCTTCACTCTCTTCTCCCTCCTTTGCAGTCTGGTTTCCATTCGTCTCACTCCACTGAAACTGCTCTCCTCGATGTTTCAAATTCTCTCCTCACAGCTCACCACGCCAAACATTTGTCTATTCTTATTGTTCTCAATTTTTCTGCAGCCTTGGACACTGTGGCTCACTCTCTTCTTATTTCCTCTCTTTCTACTTTGGGCATCTATGGGGCTGCTGTCAAATGGTTTTGCTCATACCTTTCGCAACAGACCTATTCCGTTACCTGGGCTGGGCACTCTACTCCCTCACTCCCTCTTCTTTATGGTGTCCCTCAAGGTTTGGAACTCAGGCCTCTTCTTATCTTCCTTTACACCGCTCCCCTTTCTGCACGTATCTCCTCCTTCAATCTCTCTTTTCACTTATACACTGATGACAACCAGATCTTTCTCTCTTATTCCTCCTTTGATTCTGTTCTACACTCTACTGTTTCAAACTGGCTTTCAAACGTCCAGAACTGGATGTCTTCTCATGTTTTACACCTTAATCCCTCATAAACTGAGGCTCTGTTCTTCCCCTTTCCACCATTTCTCCTACCCAAGCCCCCTTTCCTCTCCTTCCCCATCCTCTCTTTCCTTTTCACTTTCAGCTCGTAACTTTGGTATTATCATTTATCCTTCCCTCTCCTTTTTCCTTCATATTTCTTCCATTACCCACTCCAGTGGCTATGCTCTTTTTAACATTCACCGTGCTCATTCCAATCTTGTTTTTCATGCTATTAAACTCTTCTTTTCTCTTGTATTTTCCCACATTGACTATTGTTCATCTTTATTGCTTATTCTTGCTGCCTCCCATCTTCTTCCTCTTCGCTCTATTTCCAATTCTTCTATCCGTCCCTTTTCTCCTTACCCACTCGGTCCACCATTACACTCTCTCTACTCTGAATTTCATTACTTCCTTTCAAATTTCATCTTCTTTATCACTTTCTCTCGATTGTATTTAAATGCACTCATGGCCTGGCCACACCCTATCTCTATGCCCTACTCTCGTTCTATGAACCCCTTGCGCCCCTTACGATCACAGAATCTATTTCTTTTAACTGTTTCTAAGCCTCCCAGTGCCTCGTCTTGTTTCTGCTCCGTTTCCCTTCTGGCTCCTAAACATTGGAACGCTTTTCCCTCTCACTTTGATCCTCTTCATCTCTTTGCATCTCCCAAACAAACCTTAAACTCTACCTTCTATCATCTCTTGGTTCCTAAAATATATGCTCTCTCTCTCTGATGATGTAAGTTCCACTCATGCTCAATTTGTATCACTTTGAATTGTACTGTTTTTTGGATACTCTTTTATTGTTCAGCGCCATTGGCGAAAGGCGCTTTAGAAATTCCTAACATGAGAGTGAACTAGGAAGCACATTTTGGTGTTGCAAAAGAAAGCCACTACAAGAGTGATTGTTGACAAAGTCAGTGATATTAAGGCTTCGAGGGTACTTGAAAGGATACTGAGTCAAGCCTCATTGTGAAGCTGAGATTGTGGCAAGATACATGTAAAACAGATCCAAATAAGATGTGTCGGTTGCATGACCTGGAATTGGTGGACCGTGTAGTCTGACAGCTACACCTAGATCGAATACGCCCACCTAAGAAAAAGCCACGCTGTGATTGAATAAAGGAAACCTCTGTGAATTGAGATTTATGAGCTGAACATTCTAAACGGGTGAAAAGCAACCAAACCCGATGACCTGGGGAAAAAGTCAAAGAACTGCGTTTTTTTGGAACATTGAAATCTCACGAAATTGTGTTATTTTGGAACATTGAACATCTTATGGAATCGTGTTATTTTGAGACATTGGAAGAATCGAAAGCTTGGGGAAGGGAACCCGTCTTTTGGTAACATTAGCTATTTCAAACTTGGGGAAGGAAATACCCTTTTCCACTTTAGAGATGGAAGAAGCTCGGAAATTATATTTTGAACACCTTTCATTTGAAGCTGACATCCCTTCATATTGTATACAATTAGATGTGAGGGCAGGTATAGGTTCTAGACACAGAAATACTTTTGCATTGGACTTCCTCACACAGACTATCATTAGTTTTATTTAGGGAGGGAAATCCCACCTTAGCATAGGGCATGTTAGGCCTTTTCCAACCTCATTCTTTATGCAATAAAAGTGTATATCCCAAACTTTTACTTCAGTTGTCTGTGTCTACTTCATAATATCCCTTTTGGCTTTGCCATTAAAAATACCATTCCACAATAAGAAAACATGTCCAATGTAGGCCAATCTAGGCACATAAGTACACTCATCATGCCTGCTTTATCATAGATGCTCAGTAAAATATGTCATGCCCCAGTAAGAAACAGCTATGCTGGCTGCACCAAAATGGCATTCTAGTCATGTAATAACACTTAACATGTTTGCTTTATCAAAGATGCCCAGTAAAATGTGTCATGCAACAGTAAGGAATGGCTAACCTGGCTGCACCAAAATGCCCAGTCAGTCCACATAATAACGGTTCTATGTGATTTCATCGACGGACTTTTCATCGCAGGGTTTTTTGCCGCGGATTTTTTTTTCGAAAAAAAACATCGATTATTATTATTTATTTTTTGGGGGGGGTTACCCACCCGGGGGGGTTACCCACCCACCCAGACCCCCCACCCATTTAATTATTTTAATATTCCCCTAGACACACCCCAAATTTATTTAATTTTTAACCCCCAAAAAAAATCGGTTTTTTTTTTCGAAAAAAAACCGCGGCAAAAAACCCTGCAATGAAAAGCCCGTCGATGAAATGACGGTATACCATAATAACACATCATGCTTGCTTTATCATTCATACCAAGAAGAATATGTCCTGCCACAGTAATCGATGGTTAACCTGACTGCACTAAAATGCCAGTGAAGCCACTTAATAACACACATCAAGCTGGCTTTGCCCAAAAATGCTAATAAAACATGCTGTGTCATTTAAGGAAATCTCAACAATGCACTAGTGCCGCCTGAGTTCCACAATGACTTACACGCACACATAATCACATTCATACCCATTCACCCACCAGTCAATCGCACATACACTTTCCCTCACATTCACTCACATGTGCATCCAGAACATTCACACTGCATTCTCCACATACATTCACACCCATACACCTTCACTTGCAGTCACTCGCACTGCATTCTCCACACATGTACTCACCCACCCAAAATATTCAGTCACATTCATGCCTATTCACTCACCTGTAACTCACCCATACATCTTCTCTCCCATTCACTCACACTGCACTCTCCACACATGCACCCACCCACCCAGAACATTCACAGTCATATTCATACCCATTCACTCACCTGTCACTCACCCATACACTTTCTCTCATAGTAACTGGCCCTGCACACGGAAACCCACCCAGAACATTCACAGTCACATTCACAGGAACCCATCCGCCATCTCCACATGGGCACCCACCCACCGAGAAAATGCACAGTCACATTCATACCGATTCACTCACCTGTCACTCACCCATGCACCTTCCACATTCACTCACACTGCATTCACCCACCCCAAACATTCAGACACATGATCACATTTACACCAATTCAGTCACCCATAAACCTTCTTTCACATCCACTCAAACTGCATTCTCCACACAGCATCCACCCAGAACATTCACACAATCACATTCATACCCATTCACCCACCAGTCATTTACCCATGGACCTTCCCTCACGTTCACTCACACTGCATTCTCCATACGGGCAGCCACCCAGAACATCACACATATACATAATCACATTCATGCCCATTCGCCCAACAATCACTCACCCATAGACTTTCTCTCACATGAACTCATCCTGCATTCTCCACACGAGCCCCCAGAACATTCACACACACACACACACACTGCTTATTCATCACATTTAAGGTGCACTCAGCACCTGGAGATACATGCACCATGCACATGCGCGTATAAACTTACATACATGCATATCATTACATACTCACGTACACAATTACATCAGACTCCCACACACACATTCACTTTTATTATTGTTTCCACGTTCATAGCCATGCTCACTGTGTTGATTTCCATGTGGTGCCATGTTTAGTTTGTTGATTTGAACTACTGGCCCTGGAAGAAAAGGGTGTAACTGGGACCAATGGGATACAGGGGTAGGTGGACAATGCCAGATGGTGACTTGTATAATGTAATACAATTGTGGGCTTGGGTTGTTACACTATGAAGGAAGTCGAGGTGTGAAGTAGCCAAGATATTAAAAGACGGGGGTGTCATCACGTAGAGGAACTGTTAGGAAGGAGATCAGCAGATGTTCGGTGTAGCAGTGATGTATTTGGGCTAAGGTAGGTTGTGGATCCGGTACAGAGCGAGGCAATGGACATAGAGATGTGCTGTATGAAGGAAGGGCCAGAGAAGGATGAGGTAGCTGCTGGTTATCTCAATTTAACAGTCAGGGCTGACTAAGCTTTGCAGAGTGTGGTCAAGGATAGCATTGACAAGTTTGAGTCAAACTGTATTTGAAAAGTAGACTGGCAACCAAGGGACCATAAATAACAGCATATAGGGAGGGTTGTTATGAGTGCCGGAAATATCGCCAGATAGTGGGTTACTAAAGTGAATCTTTAAAGTTGGAGTTTTATTAGGAACAAGGTAAAAGTAGGAGGTCACCCTACCACTAGGACAGGCAGGTTGGGCAGAAAGACTCGTAGGTAAGAAAGAGGAACCTTTTAGGTCCGACAGATTGGATGAGACCATAAGATGGAAAAAAAAGACGGATGGCCGGTAGACTAGAACAGGGCCCCAGTAGACCAGGATAGGGCCCCAGTGGGGCTGAGGACAAGCATAGGGGCCGTGAAAGCCATGGGGGGAGCCGGATCTTTTAATGTTCGTAGAAGGTGGATGGGATGGAGGCAATTCATGTATTGGCAAACGGTTCAGGTCATTTTACTGTGCACGTCGAGAAGGCCAAGGGTGTGTTAAATATGTAAAGTGAGATTGCCTTCATTACTTGATGTGGGTGTCTACTTAATTGCACCACTCGGATTCGCAATATCGCGTCGAGTCACGATGTAGTTCTTACCTACTTCTGTATTACCTCTGAAAGGAGGGGATGCAAAGCAGTCTCCATTACTGAACTGACAACGTATGATAATTGCCTTGAAGTACAAACCCACATCTTTACAAAACCGTAACCTTCATTTGATTTAGTGATTTACAGAAACCGTGCTTGTTCTGTGTACACACGGTTGTTGCTGAGGAGTCTTGTCTTTCGCCTTCGGGCTATGCGAGGGGTTTTGGGGAGGCAGGGGCCTGCTCGTACACTCGCCTTCTGGCTCTGTTGTGAGGGGGAGGCGAGGGTCGGACAGTCCTGTCAGCGAGCACTGACACAGTTTATTAGAAAGTGACATGTTTCGCCCTCGGGCTCGCATTCTTCCCTGAGTGACTCGCCCTGCCCGCGCCCCCGGGCCGGGTACCGGTTCAGCTGTGAGCTCTTCAGCACAGGGAGGGAGGTCCGGGAAGGGCGCACTTCCTCGCTGAACAGAGCCGTATTCAACGGGGTGCCCGTGTCATACAACCACTGGGGCGTTTTATTAGGCGAAGGAGGATTTCCAACCGCAACGACCATGATTTCCAGGTCCATGAAGACCGCGCATTCACCTTTGTGCGCAGTATGCCTTCTGGCGCAGTTAGACATGTTTTACAAAAACATGGTTTGGCTGGCGTTTTCCTTCAGGGGCCTCAACGTGCATTCTAGCACAGAAGCCACGTGTACAGTAGAGCTTTTGAGGGACCTCTGGAAAAAAAAATGAAACCCTGGCATGCAAAGAAGCGCTTGCTTCACTTCCAATGACTGGGGATATGAATGGAGCCCTGTGTTCCAGGTGCTGGTACTTCTTCTGCACACTCTAGGCTATGAAAAGACATTTCCTGGTCAAGTAACAGGCACTTGAGAAATCTAGCCGGATTTAGGGCAACCCTCAAAAACACCAAAGCCTCTCGTCGCCTGGACCCCTGAACTTGCACACGCCTCCTCTACAAATCCCCACCAGCGTTGAGGCTACCGACCTCCACCCTTCCACACCCTCCTCCACCCGCTGGGAAGGAAGTGCCTACACACACAGCTATGTCTCACACAGTGGCACCACGGGCAGTTTGCAAGCAGAGGCGCACTGTGGCATTAACTTGACCTCCACTCACAGCATTTATAGGAGGGCATGTGTAGGGCGCCGTCCTGGACACTGGCAATGTTATGTCCATATTAGCAAGTGGCAAATATGAATTTAACTGGTAACTCCCAATAGTTCTGCTCTTCGCAAAGGTTTTGTTCTGTCAAGCTTGGCCATCAAAAATAACCAACCGTAGTAACACAAAACAATCACCAATTAAACTCTGTGTCCCTAAACACAGACAGAAACTGTATGCTGACCAATGGAGCAAGAACCAAAGCACGAGTGCGGTGTGGACTACAAGGAAGCGTAGGTGGAAACCTCCAGTGAGAGGTTTTGCTGGAAATCCCTCTGGATTGGGAAAGAGCATCATCTCACTGCCGTCTGACGTCCTGCGTGACAAGGGCCGGAGGTCAGTCCCGCTCCCAATGGCTGACCTCCCCATCACGTGACTGCCACGCTCAGTGCCACACCTACGAGCCGCTCGGTTATTCCATTTCCACTTTTATTGAAATGAACATAGTATCCCAAATGTAAAAAAAGCAATACATACGATAAATACGAACAACATCAGCTTTGTTATACACTATTAAAATACAGTACAACCAAATACGCACAGGAATTGAGCTTCTACTAAAATGCAATACTGCGATCAGCATATACCGTTGCTAAGCTATGTAAGCGTCTATCTGCTATCATACATGATGTCTACATGGACATTATCAGTGGAGAAGGATGGCGGAGGCTGGACTCTCCGCTCGCACCAGGATGAGGGCCCCGCTCAGAGGAGTTTGAGGGCATAGCTGTGCTGCACACTGATCCGAAAACATGAACGCATTCAGGGGATACTTTATAATGAAGGGGGCCAGGATTGAAGGGTACACCCTGAAAAAAGGCTACAGCGGGTAATAAGCATCAAGGTTCACATGAATCCGCCTGTATGAATTAAGCATTGTTCGGGTGTCTGGGGGTAGTCATTGTTAGGCGTGGTCTGGTAGTTTGGCTTAATTTCCAGTGCTTTTAGCGTGGGATCTACTTTCTTAGTGATGCCATTAAAGCGCCCTTTTTGTGAACGTTCCTTTGGTGCCTCTAGTGGTAGGTGGACGTCATTGCCTTACTATAGTGGCAGAGCTAGAGGGCCGTTCATCCTCCTGGTGTTCCTTTCAGTTCCCAATGTAATCCGACTATGGACCGGTAAGTAGTAAAGTGGTGTGGTCCGGTACCCCATGAGGACTTAGCACCCAGCGGCAGGGTTCGAGATTGCCAGGTGCTGGGAGCTATTTCCCTGTTTTTAACCTAGGAGAGACTGGTTAGCATGACATCAACAACTACTAGGATCTACTTTTGAATCGCCAGGTCAAAGGGGCCCATACAAACATAACTTTATGACATTACATCTCTGTTTGATTGGGAGGGTGTATAAAGGAACATTAGAAGACATCAGTGGGGGAAATGTACCGAACAAAGCATAGTGCAACTTGTGACTATGTGTCGCAGCCGGGGCAATGCAAGTGACTGTTAGCTGAGGCTCCTATTACAACTTTACACTTGGACATGAATGGACAAATGCTCTATATAGAATGGCGAATATAGCCGTAAAAAGTTGGGGAATGGTAAAGGGATACTAATAATAGTAGTGGAACACTGCTCCCGACCATTCTCGCTCACTTCCAATCACTGGAAGACATGAGGACAATATTTGAAGCATAAATGGTCATAGCTCACGCACATCATCCAGTACCATGCACCATCTGCTCTAGACAGTGCCATCACTCTAAAGCAATTAAATTACTGACATTTGCACTCATGCATGCTTACCAATAACTAATCACAGTTAAGAAACATGTATCCATATGACCTCTCCTCCATCTCACATATCTGTGCCCTTCTGCATTTATTTGTCCTCTGGCTAATCCCCAACCCCACTTGTTTATCTCCATCCCACCACCAACCCCTCTTTCTACTATCCACAGACTGAGTTCTGACGACACCCAGGCAAGTTTACAGTACGCTAATCCCTGTGACAAGGTTCAGGCACCATGGGAGCAATGCAGTGGTGATGGGCGCAGTATAAATATTCGGGAACATAATACAACAAATAGTGAAGAAAAGGTATAGTGTACATCCCAAGTGGAAGCTGGATTCACCACTCGCAAAGCGGTAGCTCCCCATCCCTTCGAGCTAGCTCCTGCTAACTGGGCAATGCCTAAAAGGTGATCTATAATGATATGATATAGCATTTATAACGCGCCTATACACAAGGGTTTCAAGGCGCCATGCAACAAGGGAGGGGGGACAGAGGGAAGACAGAGACAGCGATCCTCCTAGGCTGAGTGTCATTCAGATAGGAGGGCTTGTGCACAAGGGGCCTGGACGTGTCTTGGATGGATGTTGGTCTCTCACAATCAAGGGATACTGTGCAATGTTAGTGAGGCAAATTACCTTTTGACTCCAGAAGCACCTGAAAAAGAGATTTGCATCTCAAAAACTGCTGTGCATACAGGGGTGCATGGACATTATCAATTGTTTCAAGGGCTTAAATACACCAGAACATACACACAACCCCGAAGTGAATTGCCATTTGAATGATTGAGTGTGCAAGCACGCATTAACATTGTATGGTGTCCCTGTATTGTATACAAACATCCAGCCATAGATACATCATGTATCAGGGATGGTGCTGTGAATGGCTTGCGTGCATAGTATGCTTATTGAATATGTTTGCATGCGTATCTCCGCAAGGCCTCTAGGCCACAGCCCTGTTTTGAAATGTGTCTAACAGTTTCCTGTTGACCTGGAGAAGCGACGTTGTTTATGGTCTGCTAGTCTCACAATATCGTAAGGCTAGGGGCCATCTTGGAAGTGGCTAGCATCCCTGGCTGGATAGCTTTGCAGTCCAGTTTAGAACCTTATATCATTGCCCCGAAGATGCTGGAAGGTCAAAAATGACCAGTCAGCTCTTAGTTGACCGGGATTCTTGGAGTTGAATGAGAAGGCTGGAGTACATAGAAAGTTTCTAATTTGAGAAAGCCTCATGTGAGGGAGGATGGCAGGGTAACTATGGACGCCATAATGATGTCCCGAAATGCAAAGGAAAAGGCAAGAAGGCTTTTCTTCAAGTGAAGGACCAGTCATTTGCCCATTACGATTAATGGCCAGGCTGCCCCTGATTTTCTGGAGGGCACCTCAGAGAGGCTCATATGCAAATGCGATTTGCAAGGATTTACTAGAGTGCTTCTCAGAGATGCTGATGTGCAAATGCGATTTGCAAGGAATTGCTAGAGGGCACCTCAGAGAGGCTCATGCACAAATGCGCTTTGCAAGGAATTGCTACAGAGCACCTCAGAGATGCTGGTGTGCAAATGCGATCTGCAAAGATTTGCTAGAGGGCACCTCAGAGAGGCTCATGCGCAAATGCGATTTGCAAGGAATTGCTAGAAAGCACCTCAGAGATGCTGATGTGCAAATGCAATTTGCAAGGAATTGCTAGAGGGCACCTCAGAGAGGCTGATGTGCAAATGCGATTTGCAAGGATTTGCTAGAGGGCACCTCAGAGAGGCTCATGCGCAAATGCGATTTGCAAGGAATTGCTAGAGAGCACCTCAGAGATGCTGGTGTGCAAATGCGATCTGCAAAGATTTGCTAGAGGGCACCTAAGAGATGCTGATGTGCAAATACGCTTCGCAGGGATTTTCTAGAGGGCACCTCAGAGATGCTGGTGTGCAAATGCGATTTGTAGGTAATTGCTGGAGTGCACCACAGAGATGCTCAGGGCAGCTCTGGATTTGCCCTAGTTTCTGTCTTTGTCAATGAGGTACGATGTGTCAGGAGCACAACTGATATGTGTTGAGGAGCGACTGATTTGCTGCAGTGATGATCTGTGTGAATGGGGCCCGATGTGTTCAGGTGTTTGATGGTAGTCATTTACTTATGCGTGCCCAGAATTATGATTTAAATGAAAACGACAGGCGTACAAGATTAAACACAATCAAAAAAATAGAATATGCTAGTGATTAAAAATACATGGTGCGTACACAGAGTGAAGGGGGTCCACAGTGTTCACCACTTGATGGCCATTGAATGGCCAGGTAGTGAACATGCAAAAAAGCAGCTTTAGCAGGATCAGATTGCCACAATGTTTTAGCAATTAAATTAGATTTTATTTCTTTTAATCCTTTGTCTTTTAGATTTATATTTCTTGGCTCTTTTGTCATGGATTCACTACAACAGATGATGGAAATACAAGGGAGCAGATATTTTACATTGTGCAAAATATAATTCTGGCCCCATAAGGAGGAATGGCGTGTTATAATTCTTATTACTCAAGGTCTGACACCTTACTACCTACTTGAACCACTAACATTTATAAACAGATGGCCCTCCCCCTTACCCATTCCAGCTCCTCTCCTACCCCCGCACTCTACGTGTAACCCCTGTGTGGACTCTGTGTGCAACACTCTATCACTTCCTGGCTAAAGTGTGCACTTTATCAATCCCATACATACTCATTTGTTTCCTTATGTCACTCATAAGCACCCCTTTAAGCACCTGCCCACACAGACACGATTGGGTGAATATCCTGTAATGGCGGGTAGTATGGGCGCGGCTACCTGGGCACCTGGCAAGTCATACTGTGGTCTTTCAATTTCCTGTTGTGATGTTTTGGTAGCTGTCATCCTTTGTAAGTGTGTTTCTCTGAATGATAAATTGTAGGGGGCTCGCCACAGCTGGCAAACATGCTTTTTTTTGAAGAGGCTGGTGAAAAAACATGAAGACTTATCACGCCACCCCGCCTGTGGCAGTGCGTCTTACGTGGGATGCGTGCCTATGTTACAATACAGAGGTGGTGCGAGGCGCTCATGCTTGACGGTGCATTCCACAGCTCCCGGCCTGGTTGGAGAGCGGCATCCGAAATACTTTAGTTATCCTCTGGGGGCATACATGAGAATAATAGCCACAATGTATATACATAGTATCCGACCCACACGGAAGAAAGAACAGCCCCAAATGGATGCTTGAGCAGGGCTCTCCCACACTTCAGACGGAGATACTCTGCAAAACAAAGAAATTGAGAATTATCCTCAGTTTACCATATTCAAAACCTCCCTCCCCCACCCAACCCCCAGACAAAGTTCATTATTACATCCTCAGAGGTCTTAATGGGAGGCCCAATGGGGTATGTTCCTCAGGCTACCACCCTGGGATGTGCAGCCACCTTGCTGCCTGATGCAAGGAAGTATGTGCACATTTTTAAGAAAATATAAATAACAGTCATCATATTTCAAGGTGCACTTATGGACTAAGCCTCGTGCCTTGCAGCTGTTGATTAATTAATCCTGGAATGCACCCTATGCTCACTGCAGTTGTGATGAAATGACTACTGCTCTACAGGCTTATAGGGATGAGTAGTGGCTACAATGTCTACTCAGTCCGACACTACCATTATACCAGCAGTGATCCCAATTATACAGATTAAACACAAACAGTCTGACAGGTATACCTCCTTCGGCATTTAGCATAGTGCAGGCCGATGAGATGGTACAGAAGCAACACAAACAACAATAGAACAAGGGTAGCAAAATAAGAGAATGTCCAACCAACGTCCTACACAAATGGGATCTTTAAACTAACAAAATAACAGCAAAACACGACTGGGCCAGGACTGTAAGAGAAAAAACAAAGAAAACGCAGACTTTAAACTAAAGGGGCTCTGTGTGCTTGTAGACAGGGGTGCAAACATTTCAGCAGAAAAATGTCAAACTTTATGAAGCCGTCATTTAAAAAAAGGTCGAAAAGAGGGCTTAGAAGTCACTAGCATCCTTTGAGGCAGACAAGGGGGGCAGGAACCCTTGAAATACCCTGACTTCTTGTCTTTCAGGACTGAACCGCATCAAGTCAAGTTTTTCACTGTCGACTGATAGTCTGGACTATTTCAGCACCGGAACGTGGTCGGGTCTGATAGCGGGTGCTGTAAAGCAGCGTCAACGTCTTGCAGAGCAAGGACGTTGGGGAGAACAGGCACTGTCAGTTGGCGGTGCTGGAAGACTCCGCAGCCATGGGTCTAAAGAAGCAGAGACTTGCCTTGGGTGGTCAGCGGGCTCGCCTAGCTCAACATGGCATCGTGGTACTGCAGCACCAATGGCTTGGAGCCCAAAGAAGCTGGTAACAAATGGCAAAGCTGTCATGGGCATTAAGTGCATCAAGGAGATGTGGATGTGGTTGAGAGTCGTGTTCGAAGATGGCTCTGGGTGTTCCTTTGCAGCTGCTTGGATGGCGTCTACGGTACCCAAACTGGCATTTGGTCCGTTTGAGGTATGCAGGGAGATCCAAGGGACGCTTCTTTGGTTTTGTCCAGGGTCTCTGGAACAAGGCAAATCCGTTCGTCTGCACTTCCCAACCTGGACATTTTGCAGATAGCACTTGCATGGTTCTGCCACCCCCAGTGAGCAGGGTCCTTACTGCCGGTGTCCCAGATGCTGTAGCTTGTCCTGCCAGCTGTTCATCCTCAAAAGGCCCTAGCAATGGTTAGGGAGAAGAGCTTTCCTCTTCGCTGGAGCTCCTGGTCTTCACCTCTCTGGTAGATGACTTTGGAAAAGACTGTACTCCCAATCAGGTTCCAGTGAATACTTCTTCAAGCAGTGTTAAAAAATGAATCCACTAAGTAGAGGGATCCTTCCCTCATATAGGCAAAATGGTCCAGGTGATTGGTCAATAACAAGATTGTTGCTAAGGGTCCAATCCAGTCTTCTGTATGGACTATCCTTTGCCTGCTGATGGCATGCCCAAAGTCCCGTGTCACACGCTCCTCTTCTGTTAGAAATGGGGAGGGGAACATGAAGTTTGGGAGCCCTAGCAAAATCCAAGATGATAAAACCACTATGTGAACTGAAGCTCTCTCCTGAGCTATGCCAACTCCACTCCCTCCCCCTGTCAGCCTGCATCAAAAGGACACCAGTAATCAGCACCCAGGTGTGAGGTTGCCCTTGTAATGCCAGGACTGTCTTTGAAGGGTACGACGTCCTTTCATCGCATCATTTTTTTCAGGGTTGTTTGCCGCACATTTTTTGCTGAAAAAACTCATTGAATTTTTTTTGGGGGGGTAGAAAAATATATAAATTGGGTGTGGGTGTTCGGGAATATATAACAAATTAAAGGGATGGGAAATCTGCGGTAAAAAACCCACAAAAATACATCCCGCAATGAAATAACATGGAACCCTTTGAAGCATAGTTCCCAGGAGACCTCTAAGTCAGTGTTCCTGATCCTTGGAGGTTGGTAACAACCCTTCTGAGGGAACGAAAGATGACTTTCTGGGCTTGTCAACATTGTTCTTATAAGTACACTAATCTCTACACCAGGCCACTGAATGAGTCCACTGTCCACCAAGTTGACATTACAAATTGCATCAATTGATTGTGGCTATATAAATGTTCAATTTCAGTAGCCACTAGGTCACAATCAGGTATGGTTTATGTTTAGATTTTAATATGCCACCAGGCTTCTGGGGTACACAATTATGCTATTTTGAACCAGAGGTGTAGACGGTTAAAAAGACTGCTCTCTCTCTAGGAACTTTGAGCTTCAGCAGCTGTGTTCAGGAATGTATGTGTGACCTTTGAGCATGTCTTAGTACCACTGCAGAACATGCTGGGGGTGTCAGTAAATTGTCACATCAAGGTACATGTTTGCATTATGCTTTTAGCAGGAATATTAATAAAGTTGGGTCTGCATAACAGAACCGGTTTTCAGAAACCTTATTTCCCATATCCTTTTATTCTTAAAAATAAAAAAACCCAGGATTTCCCAGACTCAGAGATGCATTCTGTCACAGTACTACACACAGTTTGTCATTTCTTATAGCACAGCTTATGTTTCACCTTTCTTTGGGGACTACATTGATCACGTGCAATACGCAGTTAAAAGGCATATTGATAAGCTAAGCTTGAGTGCCATGATGGTTAAGAAGAGAAGGTAGCACAATGTGCTAAGCTCTTGTTGCAGAGATTTGTGCTCAAATGCCAGATGAAAAGTTCCAAATCCCAGCAAAGCAAACTATGCCCCCCCCTATCTGCGGATGATAATCTTGAGTATGTAAACGTTGGTGCGATTAACACTGACTGTTAGAAAACAAAGTACCTGCGCCAGAAGAACTAGTTACACAAACTTTTTTACATATAAGGAGAAAGTCTGATATTTTTATGGGTGTAATTCACCCCTCTTACCACAACAACACTAGTATCAAATATTACAAAACTTTATTACAATTCATTATTTTTCATAAAACAATCATAAAAAATGATCATAGTACATAAGACCATTATGTTTAAAAACCACACAAGTTTTAACACCATAAGTGAGTAATGTTTGTAAATATTCCGTAAGGATCTTACACTGTGTGTACAACCTCTCAGTTACACAAACTAACAGCACCAGTATGGTGCAGGTCTAGCGTTCAGTCCCACCAAAACAGGTTTGCAAAATCTGCGCAGCCACCCGCCAATGAACAGCAGAAGACATTTTTCAGAAGAGTTGATTAGGTAGCCAAATTCAGGACAGTGGGACCAAAGTGTCAACTCTCATATTGAAGCTTTGACACCGGGCGATAATGTGATCCCAAAGAGGTCACACCTTATTTGATTGCATAGTGCTTTGCTGAAGGGGAGGGGATCCTTGTCAGGAGAGATCCAACCAAATGTACTGGCTTCTCTCTGGCAAGCTTTTTTTCGGGTGCGCATATTTGGCACAGAAAGGTTTACTTTTTCGTAGAATTTCAAATGCTCTTCACATCATGAACTATCTGTGGGGCTGTGTAGAAAATGACTATACACAGGTGAACTTATTACAGTGTTTGCTGGGCGTTAGATTAAAATACTGCACAGATGAAATACGATAGGCCCACATAAATGCATATCCTGGTACTTGCAGACTTCCATGTAGGATACGGGAAAAAACCTATCCTTAACATCTCAATCTACTAATAGGTTTCTATAGAGATTTGTTTAAAACAAATACTGTCATTTTGTTTTATCATGCTATTTGTGTAAATTCAAAGAAAGCTCTACAAAAAAGGGTATTCTTTTTTAGTTCATGAAAGTCAAACATTCACAAAATATTGGACTTTACTGTGTGACAAGGACTAGGAGACATCTAGTGCCGAAATTGCAGACTGGGCTCAAATCCGAGTTTAACCACTTAGCAATAAAGTGTGAGATGCTGTCTCATTTAATCTCACAGACCCTAAATATTTTGAAATTGTCGGCCCCTAAAAGGGATTTAGTTCCCTCTGCATGCTCTTAAAAAAACTCTCTCTTGGTTTTACTAGCTATACTATTGGTCTACATGTAATAAATGTGGCATTGGTATATTGCAAGCCACAAAATCACTTGTTTCTTGGCTCACTCATGGCAACATCCCTTCAGAAAAAAGCTCTCTTATCATCCCAGTCTGTGATTGGCTGCATGCAGCTTCCTTGAAATTTCTAATCGGTATGCTCTAGCGATGCTATGTTACGAATGCCTTCCATGTTGCTTCCAGTTGGATTCTTGTGTCCATGCTGGACCACTTATGCATTCTGTGTACTGTGTACTTTCCTCAAATATTCTAATTTCTATCCCGTGTTTGTGCTAAAGAACGCATACCTTTCTCATGGCTCTAAATCCGTGTGCTGTATCCTTGCAGGCACTTTACTTGTGGCTTCTAAACTCACAGCTCACAACTCAAACCAATATCTCATGATATTTCATATGCGCTGTGTCCTGTATCATCTATACTACAGCTTGCACCCCTTCTTCCTCACGGCTGTTATTGTTAACATGTGTCCTCTGCCTAAATTAGAAAACAAGCAGCCTCATTTTAGAGAGATAATATTGTCCTTGGGGTTCTGCTGGTATTACTATTCTTATTCCAGCAGGGATGAAGGAGGCAAGGGAACTTCAAGAGAGTTCCCATATTTATTTTAACTTATTTTAATTTATTTTATCACTGCCAGTGCAAAATATACAGCTATGGTTCTGATCGCAACAAAGGGGAAAGGAGGGTGTGACCAGCATTTCTTTGGTCCTTTCATTTTTTTAGGTTCAGAGGGGGGCAACGTTGTCTGCGTCCTGAAGGCAGGTCCCTTTTTGTGCACACTCTAGAGTGAATGTACCCCACTAGGGAAATAGGCCAGGGGATAGTGTTGCAAGGATAACAAGGTTTAATAATACAGACTACAAATATCAGAAAAGGACTCTGCTGCTCGAGAACGTTCTGGCCATTTTAGCAGAAGCAGAAGCTTATAAAGCCATGTAGCGTCATCACATACAGTACAAAACTGGTGCCACTGATTGGTGGGACCCTATACATGGACCTGCTCCATAGGGGATGCCAGGCTACAATTGGTTGGTTCTTCCACCGTAGGTCAGGCTCCACGTGGGTCAGCTGGGATCATCTTTGCAGTTCGGTGAAGGTCAGGGCACTCGTAAAATACAATGTTGCTTCTAAACTAACATGCTAATCCTGCTTACTATATCACTGTGGCATGCACCTGGGCCGCTCAGGAATTGGTGCCAGCGGGAAACAAGTATAAAATGCAGTCACACTGACCCACACATTCTGGGCTTCGTTGATACCGCACCTCTCGCACTCAAAGTCACCACCCGGGGTTTTTGATCTTCTAATGTATCCCTCCCTGTACCTTTTGTTACAAAGGATGTATTTCATGCTGGGGGTAAAAGTCGCGCATACTTAGATCTTTTATGGACACTTGATTTGTGTGAGGACAGGGGGGAGGCTTGCTTATCCTGGAATGCAGGGGTGTGGGGGTTGAGTCAGTGGTTTTGGGGTTGGCTTCGTGCTGGCTGGGTGGGGGTTAGAGGCCTGCTGGCAGTTTAGTGGTGATTCATGGATGTAGAGCGGAGCCTGGTGTTGTATCACTCTCTTGCAGTGCGCATTACTCTGAACGATACTAAATGTTTGAAACAGGGAAGGGACATGAGGAAGTGGACCTCCCAGAGAACTGGCTGTGTAGATTCATTCTGCCTTAATGATGTTGGGCCTAGTGAAATCTTTCCATGGAGCCCGGCTGATGCAGCGCGATTATACATCCTGTGTTTTTGTCAAACGTACAAAATGCGTTTCTTTCTATGTGTTTCCTAATGCTATGCATCTACTGTTCGCGCAATTTTGCTTTTCGCACCAAGTTTCATAGTGTGGTTTTCTCCCCCCTTATACACTACACTACCTCATAGGGGATTCACCTCACCTGAAAGCGCTTAGAGTGGTGGGATATACTCATTTCCATCCTGACATTCCTATCCTCAAAATCACTTAAGATGGCCGTTTGTAACAGTAAGCCTGCTTCAAAATGATGCACAAACACACAGGACGTGGGGTCTAGTGGGCAATTTGCTGGCGTTAAAAGGAAAGAGACATAGCTTTAAATGTGGCTTCCCTACTCTGACAAATTGTGTTATCTTGGGCAAATCACTTTATCTCCCCATACCTCAGTTCCCGTGACAACTACAATTAAGAAAGCTGTATGTAATTAGTGTGTATTATACAATTCAACTCACTAGTTTTTATTGTTACTTTTTTTATAGAGTTTGATGGAAATGTTTACAATTGTAGTAGCATCATACATATAGGTGCTATAATTACACAGCTCAATTGTATTCACTGTATTGACACCGGAAGGCTGGGGTAGTCAAGCTGTGATTTGAACGTGTAGGTTACACAGACTTCTGAGCAGCAAGCACTAACTGAGCCATTTTACTTTCTTGCTAAGACACTAACTGAAGTAGAAATTTGATTTATCCGTCAATAATTGCATAACACAACACACTGTGCAGCCCTTTATTGGCAGAGGTGGAAGAGTCACGTGGGGTTCAAGTTGGGTGTTAGGAAAGATTTCATTTTATATGCAATTTTCCCACCAGTGGTACACCCCCAAACGTTTTGCTGCTATTTGAACACCATAGACTTACTTTGCCAGAGAAGCACAGCCTTCAGCTGCACTCCTCTGGGCTTTTGCTCACTTTTTATGGGGAAACTGACATGCCCTTAAGACAGTCAGTACTGGGAGACTTTGTTTCCCTTAGTCCTTTTCCAATGTTGCAACTTTTCTGCAAGAAGTAGCAAGTGTGCAATGCATTTTACAATACAGCACACTTGGGTCTCATCGTCATTTCTACAGACGCTAGATACTCCTGAAGGACTTTTTAGGAGATGTGCAGATGTGTCATGGACAGGGCTGGTGGCAGCTTATCTTTTCTCATATTTTGAACCCTTTCTTGCCATTTAAACCGCGTTAACCCCGTTTGGCACAAATAGGTGGCCTCGCTCCAAAATGGCCATGGCACGAGGTTCTTTGTCCTGTCCTTTGGCCATCTTGCCCTTTTGCCTTCCCCAGGTCGAGCCAACCCGGGTCAGTCCTTATTTCCTAGTTTCCTGCATGCCCTGTGTGTGTGCCTCCAGGATGTGGGCTCGGGTGTCTGTCTCCAATACACATCCTGGGTGCCAGAGAGTTTGGAGTGCTGTGAATGCCTGGGACCACCGTTGTCCATGATTGGTCCATGTATGGAGTGTGTGTTTGTGAGCAGATCTCTCATTGGGTCCTCTTCGTTTTGGCGCGAAGGAGAGTCTGGATAAGAGAAGGCCTCAAACGCCCATACCATGTCGATCTCCTGAGTTCCCACTGAATGAAGGATAGGATCCAAGTATCCTGAAACTAGGAAGCAGAGTCTAGGAACCGCTGGTGACCCGCTGGAAGGTTTGGCATCCTAGGCCCGCTGTCATCCTGTGAGACCCCTCTGCATCTGGTCGTCCTAGACGGTCTGTGAAGATGCTTTGACCCATTGGAATAGTGGGACCAACTATTCTCGGCACCTTCAACAAAACCTGCAAGTAAGCCTTCTCGGAAGTGTCCCTGGGACAACCAGTGGGCTGACCAGTTTACGCAGGACCTCTGCTCTGTCTCCGCTGCCGTTTCGAGGAGGCCCTCGAACCTTAGTATACTACTAGCTCTGTGTCCACGGCACTCTCACACCGAATTTCGAACACTTGGCGTTCCCAGGTCTGAAGTGAGACGAGTGCGCCAGGACAGGAGTAAACACGGTTACCGTGTTGCCCCACCGCAGCAACAATCTTTGCAGGTGCGCTGCATTTGTGACCCTCTTACCCCTGAAGCCTGCTGCAGTGAAACTGGCTTCATCCATCCCGTTGGAGCGGAGAAATCGCCACTGTCCCATTTGAGAATCATTGCTGTATCTTCGGAACTGAAAGCCGCAGAGACGTCTCTTTTGTCGCATTTGAACATGCAACCAAAGGGAACCCGACTGGCGAAGTTTGGTCTGGACTGCGGCTGGGGTCGGTGAGTGATCGCATCTCTAACCAGTGGCCCCTAGTGCATCCAGCGTTTTTCAAGCACAAGTGGCCCCTGGGGACCCCTCTCCTTTGCACAGCTAGTGCGAACTAGCGACCTATTCCCGAACCTTGGAATCACTTCTGCCTTCAAGTGGAGGTCCTCCCTGATTAGTGGGAATCTATTCTTCATCCCCTCACCCACCTTCCTGAGCTGCTAGAGACCCAGTTTTGCCCATTGGAACAACTGCGTATGCTTGCATTACATGTACTATTGAGCACAAGGCTCCTCTCTTCTTAGGGCTTGGACTGCCTCTTAGGTGTTTGTTGGATGCTGAAGGGGACTAAAGACTACCTGTACTGCCCGTTTCCCTCTCTTCTAGGTTGTGGACATATTTTGTGCATTTAGCCCTTTAGACCCCAATGGTCTTGTATATATACTGTATTGATTGTGTTGTGTTGGTTTAGTAGTATTGCTTTGATTCTTTTACTGTGTGTTGAGTTACAAAGGCCTTGTAATAAATGTGTTTATATTTTTGATATATACACCTGTCTGGGAGTAATTTGTAAGTGTCCTTGCTCTGTGTGCTCATTGAGGTCTTTCAGTCACTCTCACCCCTCCTGAGACTTAGGCCCTCATTCCGGGTTGGGCTGAAGCCATGGTGCTATTAGCACCATGGCTGCCACCCAAACCGGGTCCGGTACCGGTCTGGTTGAATGGGGACTTACTGGGTCATTCCGACCCTGGAGGACCCATTAAGTCCCCATTCAACCAACCATTCCCCATTCCCATTTGTGCCCCCATAGGGCTCCATGGGAATGGGGAAGGCGCTAATAACGGGCCGCGAATAGCAGGCGCGTTATTAGCGCCCTGGTCCCTTAGCGGGACCCGTAAAGGACGTGTGGTCAGACCACACGTCATTTACGGTTCCCGCTAAGGGACCTCGGAATTGGGCAGTAAGGGATTACCGGCACCCATCTCCTTACCGGTGCCCGGTATCCCTTACCGCCCAACTCATAATAACCCCCTTAGTCTTGACCGCCTACCATAGCTACCTTTATTGGTTTGGCTTGTCCAGAGGTTACCCTGTTCCAAGAAGCAAGGCTGGCTTTCTGAACCTCTGCCCACCAGGTCAAAGTCCAGAAATCCGTTTTAACATTGGGTGGGCCAAGTAACTGGCTGGAGCTCAACTCGAGTTTCAAGCCAGTAGCTACACGAAATTGTAGCTGCCTACTTGTCCTACGAAAAACACTATTTTTAAATCGGGTCTAGCCAGGGGCAGGCTCCATCTGCCTAACACCCTGTTTTCTCACCCACCAGGACAGATACTTGCTCCTGTGATCCTCACAATATATAAAGCCCATAATACCCTTCACAGCAGTTCTGAAAAGTGTCTCATTGCTACCAGCTATGCATCCAAAATGGAAGCTCTTTAGGTGGACGGCATGCATTTTTTAGCTAACATCACTTTGCAGTCTGGCCCTTGCAGTGTTCTATTCTGATATGATAGGTTCTTTATAAAGCTTACTACCCAGAGGTTTCTAAGCGCGGACCCGGGGATCGAACCTGTGTTGTTCCTTGTTGTCTTGTTTCCAGGGGGAGCACGTCGTTGCCCCTGAGCTATCCCCCCCGAGACCTACAGGCGGAAAACAAATTATGATCTTACTATCTTAATCTTACCCTTAATATAAGGTTGTATTGCAGAGTTAGCGGCTTCTTAGATATGGGTATGTTGCACCCTCTGTGGGAAGATCATTTTTTGGGAGGCTTATAACTTTGGTAGTTTGACTAATATTGAGCATCCGATTTTTTTTTAAAGTTCGTGAGGCCACATCAAAAGGAGGTAAACTAATAAAGAAGTCCCAACATGTATGTTTTTGCATGCATTAACAACAGACACAATGTTTGCTCTCACCTACAGCCTGATCCATTTGACGGATTCAAGCCAAACATTTGTGAGCAGTGGCAGCCTAGTCTGACACATGATGTATTTTTGGTTTGGTGAAAATCCATCAATCGGTTTCATTTAAATCTGGCCACAGGTAGCCAAAATGTCTAAAAAACGAATAGCTTTATATGGGTTTGCCGGTACAGTGAGTGTACTAAAAGGGACATTTTCAGGGCTTGTTTAGTAAAGTGCTCTTTACAGACCCGCCGCAAGTCCATGGAACTCATTACAAGTGTGGCAGTCTGGAATTATGGGTGCCGGTCGCACCATACCAGCACCCATTTCCGGACCAACACACTACAACTCTGCAGGCGAGGGCCATTGCACCCAGCAGGTCTGACCTGCCGAGCGCAGCGGCACCCGTCCACAGAGTTTTCACGGAAGCACCAGCACCGTTAGTAACGGTACCGGTGCTTCCGTCTCCAACACTCCCATGGTGTCCTATGGGGCTCCATAGGAATGGGGATTAACATTTACCAGCGCCTGACCTCCCGACCCGCATGTCAGGTGCCGGTATAGTGGTGCGAGTCTGGCGGCAACCCGCCGGAAGCACCGCCAGGGTTACCGCCGGACTCGTAATGAGGCCCATGAGTTTTAGGAAGGTGAAGACAGATTGGAGAGTTGAACAATAGCCAATCAGATTTTTTTACTGCCAGAAATATTTTTACAAATAGTCACCCTTTGTTATCCACTGACTTTTTGTTTGCAGGGTCCTGAGGATACCAAACTGCAATAACTTTGAAAAGTGGTATATTGCAGCCCTTTGGTAGCCTCCTGATCCTAGAACAGGGAATGACTGGGGGTGAAATATACCCCTAAAATCCACAAATGCTATTTTTTTCAGAATTGCAGACCGTTTTTTGGATCCACAGGTTTTCCCGCAGGACTGGCTTACAGGGTGCTCTGCAGATTTCCAGGTGGTCCTCTTTCCCATGCGACCCTCCTCCCCCCCTGCCCGCCCTGTTCCTTCTTCTCTTCTCGTTCCCCACATCCATTGGAAGTAAAGAATTTGTAATCAAGCTTTCAGTGTTATTCCTTGCTCCTTGCTCTCTCAACAATTGTAATGTGTCCATTATTTTGTTTTGCTTCCCTGCTTTCTAATCCCTATGTAGGCACAACTGTGCTTTAAAATTCACTGCTTGGGCCAATTTCTTTCAAATGTTCTTGTGGAAGAATCCCCACAATCCTGCCTAAGTGAGGTGAGCGCGCCTGCATAATGCCATATCAGTCCCATTGAAAGCCCTTTCCAGAGGGGCTTTTGGTTCCAAGCCCTCCCCTGCCCTGCAGCCCTAGGCTGAATCTCACACCGGGGACCTAACCCAGTTCAGATCCTGCCAGCATCGCAAGATCAGATCCAGGGCATAGGAGCAACCTGTGCACCAACCAGGGCCGTTCCAAGTGGCCCCCGCTCACACAATGAGGGCAAAGGGGTCTCTGAAACGGGCTGACGGCCGATTGGCCACTTTGGGTGGCTTCACAGGGCCGAGGGCAATGGACCTACAGCCCACAGACCCATAATGGAGACAAAGTGGCCACTGGACTGGCATCACTTCGGGTGCTTTAGCCATTTTGGGTGGCTTGGCAGGGCCAGGGACGTGGTCAAGGGCAATGTCCGGGGCAAGGTGGCAGGTCTGTTGGGATACATCTGGGTCTCACGGGTCCCATGGCCCAGTGGCCGGAGAGCCCACAGGATGAAGAAAAGAGAAAATGCATAATGTACTGTGTGCCATTCCCATACATGCTGGCATGCGAGGCACAGCACTTGATTGTTTAAAGTCTGATATTTCACATGGTTTGTATTTTTTTTGTTTTTTTTTTTGTTTTATTTGTATTTATATTGTGAAGTATGAGCATGTCTTTGGCAACACAGTGCAAGTCTGGCAATAGAACAATGTACATTATGCATTCTCTTTTTCTTCATCCGGCCCCTACTCACCAAACTTAAAAAGTTCATGGCATGGTGTCCCTAACTTGTGACTCCACCCACAAAGCGGCGAGAATACAGCGAATGGAAAAATATACTGTTATGGCAAATAGAGAAGTAATTTTGAACCACAGTGTCAAAGCTATTGTGGAACGAACTTACCAGGCACACCCCTCCCATTTCACATCCATGGCCTTGCATTCCTCTCCCTCCCCCCCAGCAATCCCTCCCACTCCCTTGCTTTCCAATATTCTTCGCCCATACCCTTGGATTCCTCCTAAACCCCAGTCCCTCTCTCCTGGCTGCATTATTGTGCTGTGTTTGTGAAAGTAGGGCTGGCATGTGTTTCATTGCATCTTGCAATATGAATCTGAGTTGGGTGCAGATGATGAATTGACAGCAGTAATTGGCATACCTCTATGTGGTGCCACAGAGGACTATATATGATGTATAATGCTATTTGCATTATTTTCAAGTAATTTCTATAAAATAGTTTTTGCTGGTTAAAGCCATAAATGACCACTCTTTGTATCAGCTAGAGCTGAGAAGTTACATGGTCCTGTGTCTAAAGCGCCGACTGAACTCAAATTCCCAGCTTCACTTTGTAACTAAAGTGCGTGATGCTGACCAAATCATTTTTTTCACTGTGCACCATCTGCACCGAGAGAGAAGAAGGATGGTAGGTGTTGGTTTTATGGGGGTAGGGAGACTGGACACAACATATGTGTGTTGTGATTTGGGAGTGACTACACGGGACAGCAGGAATGGGTCTTGTGTTGTGAGAGTTAGGGAGGTGCAGTGTGACTTGTGGGTTTTGTGTTGTTGGGATGCAGGTGGCCAGATATGGGTCTAGTCTAGGTGGGAGGCAATATGCTAGTTATGTTTTTTTTGTTGGCGCCGCTTTTGTTTAGTTCTTTGGGCCATTCTAAATCCCTGGGCTCAACTCTTCCCTTGTTTTCGCTCAATCCCCACCTCTATTTCATGGGGTATTTCAATCCAGTATCTTGGCAAAGGCATCGGTTGGAGAACACTCTAATTTTAGTTCAGTGATTCCAAGGAAAAGTAGGATCATAATCTACAGGCGGACCAAGCAAGATTGACTCTGTGACAAAATGACTACTGCTCTGCACTAGTGCAGGGATGAGTACTGGTTACACCACCTACTCATCCACACACTACTACTGCACCTGCAGTGATTGCAAACCTAAAGGTGAAACAGTCAGAGCCTGTCGGGTATCCGTCGGGGTCAAGGTTGACACTGGTGTTTCCCTTGCATGAGCCTAGATGGTGTTTACTGTCCTGAAACCAGTGTCGGGACAGTTCAGAGATACAGGGAGAGTCAGGGGGTCCCTTCCTTGCTTCTTTGGCTACTGGGAGTCCCAACCCAATTGCTTCAGGACATGGTAACTCCTTCTGTTCTGCACTCCCATTCCAGGGAGCTTGGCTAACACTTATAGTGGATCCTTCCCCTCAGTGAACAGGAGCCTGGCTCCAGTGCAGTCAATTGAGAGGCCTTTGCTCAGCGGCAGTTTAAAACCCAATGCTACCTGGGGGTGATTAGGGGACAGAGATCCCCTCTGCCTTGGATGCCTTCACCTGTGTGGCAGAATACTTTAGAATGGACTGTGCTGCCAAAAGAGGTCAAAAGGGCATACTTCTTCTTTTGATAGTCTAAAGATGAACTGATGAAGGAGAGGATTTCCTCTCCTTAAAAAGACAAAATGTCATAGAGTATTGGTCCAAAGAAAGCCCGCTGTAAGAGGTCCAATCAGGCTGTTGTAACAAGTGCCCTTTGCCTTTTGACATCTCATGCTGAGTACCATGCCTTCTGGAACTTGAGGGGGCAGGAAAAGAAAGAGAGCTCTACAGAAACCAAGATGGTTGGACCCTTCATTCTGTCCACCTCTCCCTTCTGGCTACTCTTGACTCCACCATCTTCCCATAACTCCCGATTTCAAAGGGACTATAGTGGTTAGCCCCCTTATGTGAAAGTGACATGTCAGTGCTGCTTTTGAAGCACTGGTTCCCAGGAGGCCTTGGTTCCATGTAATAATGTCCATGCAAAAATGTTGCCTGGCAAAACAACTCCCAAAAATTGCAGTTTTTTCCAGGGGCATTATTACAGTGAACATGTAGGGGACACCACTGCAACCTCCAAAATCTTTTTTTTTTTAAGGGGAACTGGGGACACCCGCACAACCACCACCGCCCTTGATCCCCTGTATATGCTCACCATATATAATGTCACCAGAACCTTTTCCTGGCGACATTATGTATGGCGACCATGTATATGTGGACATTATTACCTGATACTGAGGCCTCCTGGGGGGCGTTCCTATGCCCTGGGAAAAGGTGTTATCCTTCCTGCAGGAGAATCAAAGAGTCGGCATCCTGGCAATTGTTACACATGTCTGTATTGGAGACAGTCAGACCAAACATTAATGAGCATAAGTCCTATCATAGCTGGGCCCTGCTCACAGAGTTGGTACTAATGTTCAAATTGGTGTGGCTATGTAATTGTGTGCTCTTTGTAGACACCATGCCACAACCAGGCATGACTTGTATTTAAAGATCGAAGTGCCACTAGACTATGGCATACAATTGTTATGTTTGTAGGCATATGTGCAGATAATCAAAGAGCCACCTCTGACTGCAGGAACTTTGAGTTCCAGCAGCAGTCAGGAAAGCCCATGTGACATTTGAGCCTGCTCTGCAGCACTGAACAGCTGACAGGGTAAATGTACATGTGTACACTGCACTTAGGCATGCAGCAATTAGGAATGGGGAGTCTGATTAGCAGACCTTCCTTTCAGAAACAGAATCACCTGCATCATTTTATTTTAATAACAATACAAATGCTCAGGCTATTCTGCCCTCACCGAATGGCCTTTTGTTACACAGTCTTCCTGTCTTTCCTTTCTCTCCCTAACATGTATATCCTCCACCTGTAACACTCGGCGCAGCTGGAAATGTGTAGATGTTTGTTCAGCAATTCTGGATGGGGTGTTTGGCTAATAAATTCACCTTTGAAGTCACACTGTCTTTAAATTAAACATGGGGGAGGAAAGTGCCCCCAACAATATGTTACAAGAATATTGTAAGTGACCAATGAGTTACATGATAATACTATATTTAAAACCAAACCCGGTGTGAACACAATATTAATATTATGTATGTTGGAATGCGTTTTATTCGCATGGCTTTAAGAGGGCTGGGTCCCTTGACAGTATACACATTTGGTTTGAGACCAGGCCCTGAGAGTGTCCTCTTCCCCGGGGAGAAGCCCCCTCTCAACTCCCAATGCCATGGCAGGGCTCATGCTTCAATGCCTGCAGGCACTGAAGCACAAAAGTCGGCATCACTGACCACAGCAAAGTGTGGTTAGAAGGAAGGCCTCCATTCTGTTAAAAAGCGCTTCTCACTCTTCAGTCTCTCAGACAACAAATTGCAGTGGAGATTTTTCAGTTTTCAGTTTTCAGCGGATATGCTGGAGTAGTGAGTGTGGACCCCATGCATCTAATCTTTAGCTGGAGGGAGCTGGGTCCTGCTTGTATTAAACGGTGCAACAGATGCACTAACCCCTTGAACTATCTTACTATTGGGATAGGAATGTCTGACCTGCGGGGTACAAGCATAGATATGCAACTGGATCTTTAACACCCCGAGCTATTGTAAATGGACTGGACCCTTCAATTACCTAATCTGATTTGATTTATTAGGATTTTTTTTTAATATTACAGTTGTTGCAAATAATTGTATATTTTTTTGCAGTGGTAATAACGATTGATATGGAGCTTTTTACATGTTTAAACACACGCTGTGTGAGGTGCAAAGTAAGTCATGGTCAAATACACATTTTTGGTTTAACATGTGTGATACGGTGCAGATACAGTGTGCTCTCCTGCAGTGGACCCAAGCAGAGTACTAGATACAATTCCACAGTTTTCTCGCCCCATCAAAACTTTGCTTCAAAAATGCAATCAATCAATATAACAAAATAACATTGTCAGAGAAATCAAGTTCTGTAAAAGGAATCTGAAAGTTAGCTGTCACTTTATATAAGTGTTTTAGTGGCAGTTGGTTTTCCCTTCAAGGGGCTGCCTTTCACACTCTGCTGGTTCTGACATCAGGCACTGGGACTGTAGAACTCAAGTGTAAAATGTTATTTCTTTCTATTGTATTTCCTTACAGGCGAGTAGCTTGTAGAAAGTGCATTATATACAAGTTGTAGACTTCCACGCATTGTGGGATTGCTATGAGGTACTGTTGAGAATCAGTGAATGTAACATTGGGCGTCGTCCCCAGCGAGACTTTGCAATACTCCTTCTCCAGCCTGAGCCTTGATTCTGGAGGGAAAGCCGTCCACGAAGGGCTGCAGAGCCGTAATATTTTCAGTCAGGGAGAATGTGCCTTTCTACCGAATAGTTGAAGTTGAAGTTGTTCACACATTATCTTCCGAATATTATTGAAACTTTGTCACAGGAAGGTTTCACAGCATCGGATCTCATTGTGTGTCGCCTATTCTCCGGACATACGGTTTGTCTGGTCTTTTCATGTGTCCTGTGTTTAGCTGCCATCTTGCTCTATGTTATAATCGCATTTCAAATGCAGATGGGGGGATACTATACCGAGTCATAAAAGTCCTGTAGGTATATGGCAAACCCAACGTTGGTGGGTGGGTGGGACCTTCTGGTTGGAGGGTGGATGGATGGATGGATGGATTTATTTATTTTGTATGTATTTATTGTTTGCTTGTTAGGTGCATATACAGCTAATGAATTCTGGTGCAAAGTGCCCGCAGGGCAACAAGGGGGTTGGGGGGCATGGGATTGAAGTACATTGAAAACACAAATATAATTACAGTGGGCGAAGGAAATGAAAGAACCTACTATGCATTGTGAGTATTCCGGATGTGCAAGTGCAGCAAGGAAGAGGGCAGTGGGGTAGTTGCTGGGGTGTTCGTGCTCGTGGGTCAGACACAGATGAAGTGCATGGTATGCTAAGTGTTATACGGCCCGGAGGCGCATAGGGTGCAAAAGTGCGAGTCTCCAGGGCAGAGGGTGTGCCGAGCAAGTGCTGAAGGTTGACAGAAGCTGGGAAGATAGGGTGTGAGGGGTCAGGGGCCCAGAGGATGCAGAAGGGTCCAAGACACCAATCAGAGCAACTGTGAGATTAGCAGAGGAGGGAAGAAGGGAAGGAATAGAAGCAGAGGAAAGTCTTGAGGTACTTTTCAGAATTTAAGAAGGTCCTGCTCAAGACTTACAGGGAGTGGGAGGCTGTTCCAAAGGAAGGATCCAGCAGAGGAAAGCAAACAGTCTCCTGCTCTCTGTTTAGCAAAATGCTTTAGACACAAGGAGTTGGTGCCAGATGAATATAGAGGTCTAGAAGGAGAGTATTTTGTAAGAGAGAGTTGCAGATAGTGAGGTCCCCGGCCCCACACAGCCTTTTGGATGATGCAGAGGGATTTGGATTTGATCCGTGCAGCAACCGGGAGCCAGTGTAGACTTTTTAGGGCATTAAATGAATGGTTGGCTAAACACATGGTTTAATGAATTAGTGGGTGAATAGATGACGTATTTGTGGATAAAGGTGTTCGATGTGTGGATGGATGGGTGTTGGTGGATGTGTTGCATGATTGGTTGGATGGATGGAGACATTGCATTTGTGGGTGGTGGATGGATGCATGGGCAATTGACTGAGTACAGATACAGGGGTGAGTGAAAGAATGAACTTGCATAACATATCTCTCTTAAAGTAAATCATCTAAAACACTCCGATTTGACTTTTAAAGAACATTTATAGATTTGGCTATTAGGTGACGCTGTATGCACAGCAGAGAAGCCAAAACTATGGCATGGGAAGTGAAAATAGGCAAACGGTGGGCTGTTAGGAGGGACACACAGCCTGTTGGAGCTGTTTGGATTTTGTTTTTACACACCCATTGACCACCGATGGTCACACTAGACCCTATGGCCATTTTGACCCACTATCTGACACTCCCGAACCAAAACACACCCCTGGGATCTCTTGGATCTGCTCTGTGCTTTTAAAGAGATACGTTTATTCATAAGCATTGCTGTCAAGGTTAATAATGGCTTGGGAGAAGCTAAAAACTAGCTCCTGGTTTAATATAAATGCCTTAACCAAGTGTGCCATCAGCCACTTGATTTATAAGCAATGTGTGTCCTTGCACGAACTTCCACTGAAAAACAAGCAGTAGCAAAGCCAACAACGTTAGCTCCCATTTTGGTGTGAGATAGGCATTTGCCAGGCACTGTCGCCATATATCCAGGTACTAACATCACATGCCAGCTGTTGCCATTTTATGGTCTGGTAGTACCATTATGGCAATTCCTGGAAAATGCCTACCCCCCACCACAAAAGCCCAAACCTTTGTCTTTGCCAAGGCTTGCTGTAGTTTGTTATTGGTGTTCGTTTTATATTTCATATGGCCGCGAAACCAACTTCAGCTCATTCTGGCACCACCTTGCACCCCCATCATATATGCTAACCCTTGCATCATGGGAACACCGACATTGTTACCTGCACACTGACTTATCTGGCGAAGAAGCCGATGAGGTAGGAGCAAAAGCCGTGCAGGGACTCCCAGCAGTGCTCTTGCGCAAGCTTCATTGCTTTGTCCTCGCTCGCGGATTCGGTTGGCTTCCCGGGAGATGCTGTGGTGGGCTTGGGCTTGGCAGGCTTTTTGCCTTTTCCTGGCACAGGCTGGGCTTCCTTGATCTGTTTCGGGGCCACTGCTGGCGCTTTGGGGGCCGGCTTCGCCTGCAGGGTGGCACCCGAGCTGGTAGCCACTTGCTTCATCTCGGCATCGGCTGGCGCTTTGGGGCACATGCTGGGCTTCATGGCCTTTGGCTCACAAGCATTGGTGACCTTCTTCAGCTCAAGGCTGATCTGGGTCCAGTAAAGCTTCGGGTTGTTGTTGAAGTTCCGGCAGAAGGATGGCTTCCCAGTGTACTCGCACCAGTAGGCCTTGCCCTGGCTCTTACAGTCAACCCTGAGCTTGATTTCGCCGTGCCCACTGGTGGCCATGGTGCATGAGTCCTTCCCTTTAGTCTGAAACACTATCTTTTCTTCGGCGTGGCTCCTTTTCTTGGGTTTCGGCTTCTGTCCCTCTGCTCCAAGGCAGCACAGAGCCAGCAAGACTAGGAAGGCGGCGGCCCTCATGGTGAAGTTCAGAGCTGACAGTCCTCCACGAGCGGGAGAGGTGGCAAATGGCGCAGGCGCTCGAGCTGACAGTCCTCCACGAGCGGGAGACGTGGCAAATGGCGCAGGCGCTCGAGCTACAGTCCTCCAGGAGAGAAAGAGGTGGCAAATGGCGCAGGCGCCCGCGCGCGCACACTTTAAAGCACCTGTGGACAAAGACGCCTTTCTCTGCGATGGATGTGTGTGCTTGGAATACAGCCCTGAGCGCGAGAACGCCCGTGTAATTTATAGCTCAAATCTGCGTTGTATAATCACAGCAGTAGGGGGGCAAGACACATCATGCTAAACTGCAGCAGGGCAGCCGTGACACCGAGAGCACATTAACGGACCAACTGCATGCATGTCATATTTGCACAGATGTCTTGACAGATATTGCTCTCCCCCTCCAGCAGACCTTCAGCTGCCTTCATGCCAGGTCTTGCATGGCCAAATTGCAGAACTTTTAAAAAAAAAGTTATCGAAAAGACATCATAAGTCATATGATACATTTAAACAAGTTTTTTCTTTTCTTTTAAAAAGTGTGTAAAAAATATCGCCAAAATACATTTGGTATGAGCCTTAAAAAAAGAACATGATTAATTGGCCTAATAAAATCAAGGTGAGACACGCTGCTTTTTGCAAGGTTATTTCCACACATTTTTCAAAGTACAGCGCATGTTGTGGAGTGACGGCTGGTGGAGTGGCGTAGATGTTTTTCCCAAACTGTTTTGAGCGAGCACGGCGAATGAGGTGTTCATGGGTGTTCAAACTTGATTAAAAACAAACATAATAATCGTTTGAAATGGTACATTTTACAGCACACATGTAATCAAAAAGATGACAGAAGCTATAAAGTGTATCTGTTCTGTAAATACTCCCATCGGTGCCAAGTCCCAAACTTGCAACATATTTTCATGTTGGTTCTGCCAAAAGCAAAATTAAGACGCATGTCTCATCAATATATGCCAGCATTGTCCTTTTTTCAACGTGACTGCGCCCACAGCGGATTATGAGGGCTATCTCCACGCTATGCCAGCAAAACCCTATTTTCACGCTGGTGGTAGCCAAAACAGAATTTAATTCTGCCAACAATGTCGAACAGCCCTGCATATGTAGCGAGTGCCCAGAGAATGTCGTTCAACTTTGTTCGATCACATGTTCACGAGGCCTGTCCCAAACATGTGCCAGTGCGTCCGCTCTTTAATGCTGGTTGTGCCAAAAGCAGATCACATTGCCTGACTCAACAATATTTGTACGTGCTGTCCCGGTTTCACGCTGGTTGTGTGCAAAGGTTATTATAAGGCCTGTTACCATGCCCCAATTCTTCCCCATTTCAATCACCCGGCCCACATTCTGCTCCAATGTTGCTCCCACTGCCCCCCTCACTCGCAAACATGTTAAAACTGCACGATCAAGTATTTGTTACGAACAGTTTCTGTGCAGTCGCTCTGCTCGGCTCCTGCAGCGATGGGCCCACGCATAAATGGGGAGGAGTAGGGAAGTTGATTGGCAGCTTCCCTCCCTGTGTGCTGCCTCTTATTGTCCCATAGAAGACTATGGGCCCAATTAATGGAAAAGGGCGTATAGATCCCGCAAAGCCTGCCCGACGAGAACGGCTCTGTGCGGCCCTTTGCCCAGAAGATATTCTGAGCACTGCGCGTATTCATGGAATTGTTCACACAAAGTACCTTTCTGTGCATGTGGCCGGATCCCCCACAACACGCCCACACGCAGAGCCATTCCAGCCATGGATACAGACCTTTGCGCACTCCTCCACGCGATGCAATGCAACCCAGAATAACTGCCTGCGTTCTATACCCAGCACCCCACCAACATGCATACCACGTATCGTACAAATTGTAATTATCTGGTGCACATGCGTGCAAACCCTTGAACCCATCCCTGCACCCCAATACACTGCTTACACGCACCCCTAAGTCAGATCGGAACCCTGACTGCATGCACGCACACCTAAATCGAACATCCAAACTTACCTCTTCGCATTGATTGCTATGCGCAAGTGTGTGCGCCTGCCTTCGGGTGGCGGTTAGATCGAGTGATATGCGTGGACATTTCCCTAACGAGAGGTTGCACGGACAGATCCATGGATACACTTGGTTATGCAGATCTGTGGAAGTGCGATAGACTGCCAGTGGGCCGTCCCTCGTAACGCCCACATTTTCCGTTGTTCTCCATTTTGCGTGTTCCGCCCCCTAGTCCGCTCTATGCGTGGGCCATGTGTGAGGTATCTCACGCAGGGCACTTTGGCCTCTTGCAGAGATGTGCCAAGCCAGAGCAAAGTCCCCACAAAGTATGAAAAAGCCCTGCGCAGTCGATTCCATGAATCGACAAATGGGGTTTTGCGCGTTGTTTGACGCGCAATGTCCCGATTTACCGGACAAATAATTCCATGAATCGGGCCCTATGAGAGCTTTGTTTTGGAGGCCTTGAATATGCTCTTCAGTGCCTGCTCTAGCACCAACCCTGATATCCTCACGTCCTCCTATGATCCAAGGCAGAATGCACCACGGTGTGCCTGCAGGGATAGAAGACCCTGTAGGCCCCCATGTAGGATGGTACTGAAGCTCATGCAGGGGCTTCAGGATGCCTCTGTTCCTGCAGGCACAAAGTGAAAATGTGCTCACTGACAAGTTTAATGAGGGTGTATGCATGACACAGTGGTGGTCTCTGCATGTTATGTTATATGTTCTCATACCGTGCACTGTTGCCACCTGCTTGGTTTCGTGGTATTCTAGCAGACCTGTAAAGCAAGGGGGGAAGGTGTATGCATGAGTAAGGGGCACCGCCCCTGGTGGCCATTAGGCTCTGTCTGCCACTGATGAAACTGAACAACAGAGTGGATGAAATGACTGATCTGTGAACCACTATACCTAAGATGCATAACTGATGGACACATATGCATGCATCTTGTAGGCCGAACCCCGATCCTTACCCGAAATGATTTGTCTCACAACATTTTGTCAAGTGTTGGCAATAAAAGGCCGTAGGATTTTATTGTACAGATATGGTTATGCAGATAAACAAATAATCACATATCATAATAATATCATACTTTTGGGCATCGGGTCCTGAGGTTACCCCCTCTGGCTCGTGCCGCCTTCTCATGTCCCACGACTCGTTGTGGACACCGTACAGTGCCCTGTACTTCTTTCCCTTTGTTTTTCTCCCTTATTTGTAGGGTGGGAGGGTTTTGTGGTAAAGAAGCAAAGTGTGGAAGACGCTGAGTAAACAGCGAACCTCCTGTCCATTTTGGTCCCCGTTCAGGGTCCACAAACAGATTGTGTTCTCTTAGAGCATTCTGCTCTTATTTATCAGACCCTGGGAAGCTCTGGGTCTTTGATGTGTATAGTGGTGGGGGCTATGCATCAGCCCCCGGCTGGATAGCCGACATGTCTGGCCCCCTGAGGAGGGGGCAGGTCTTTGAACCTGGGCCCTGCGTGCCTGTTGGCTTTCCTTAGGTGCTTAGCACCTTGTTGTTTGGAGGAAGGGCTAGGCGCTTGTTCGCACCTCATCCTTCCTCGGCATTGTGTGACAGAAACTGCTCTTGTGGGGGAGAGGAGCAGGCATGGGGGCGAGAGCTGCCCCTCGCCTAGCCTGCCGAATGGTAACATCATTTACTCTGCCTCGACTTGGGCGGCCCTGCATCATTGCCCAGTATCAGCAGAGAGAAGCATAGAGTGCCTAACCCTGTTAATGCTATGTGTTATCATGCTGATTGTTATTGCTATAGCTTTTTGTGTGACGTCTTAATGTGTTAGGCCTGCTAGTGCAAAGGTGGGGTTAGTGGTGGTTTAGTGGAAGCAGAGGGTGGGCTTTCGCCTGCATGCAGGCTTGTTTAGGGGTGGCTCATGTGGGTGATAGAATTGGGGATTTTAGAGGGTGCTCGTTGATTGGAGACAAAGAGGGAGGTGAAGGTGTTATTGAAGCGTTTGGTGGGTTTCAGCTAGTGTAGGAGGTTAAAAGTTAGCTATTAGCTGCAGATCGAAGTTTCAAATCTTTCAAAACACAGCAAAATCATGGTCAGTCAATCACAAGTTATGGGTCAGTGCTTGCATCCTGACCGTTAATTAGGCAATAGCTGCATAGCATGGCTTATCACAGTGCAGCGCTAGATTCTGCTTTAAGTAAGCCAGACCTGAATCAGAGTTTGGGGTAGTTAGGGTTGTCAGTAGGCCTGTACGAACCCAATCTCTAGATCCCCCTCATCAAGCACATTTCGGGTGATTTGAACAGGTCAACCTTTAGATCACTTTTTAAGAAGTCCGACCAAGTGGCCTATCAAAGGTCACACGCAGTTGGAGTGCGTTTTCCACCGTAGGCAGCTTTCAGAGAAAAAGGATGCCATTGCTCTAAGCAGGCTTTGGGTGGTTATAAAAGGGTTAATAAATAGGAGTGTAGTTAGGTTCGTTCAGTAGAAAGATGGGTAGGGAGAGGTAGTGTGAGTGGCTGGGGACTGAGAGAGATAGATTTAGGATACGTAAACATTTTGTTTATGCAGCCCAACGTGACACATTCAGTTATTAGAAGAGGGTGCACATCACAAGTGCCATTATGCAGCCCGATTTGACACATTTGGTTATTGCGACACATTGAACATCACAAGTCCCGTTATGCAGCCCGATGTGACACATTCAGTTATTATAAGAGGGTGCACATCACAAGTGTGATTATGCAGCCTGATGTGACACATTCAGTTATTAGAAGAGAGTGCAGATCACAAGTGCCATTATGCAGCCCGATTTGACACATTTGGTTATTGCGACACATTGAACATCACAAGTGCCGTTATGCAGCCCGATGTGACACATTCAGTTATTAGAAGAGGGTGCACATCACAAGTGCCATTATGCAGCCCGATTTGACACATTTGGTTATTGCGACACATTGAACATCACAAGTGCCGTTATGCAGCCCGATGTGACACATTCAGTTATTAGAAGAGGGTGCACATCACAAGTGCCATCATGCAGCCCGATTTGACACATTTGGTTATTGCGACACATTGAACATCACAAGTCCCGTTATGCAGCCCGATGTGACACATTCAGTTATTATAAGAGGGTGCACATCACAAGTGCCATTATGCAGCCGGATTTGACACATTTGGTTATTGCGACACATTGAACATCACAAGTGCCGTTATGCAGCCCGATGTGACACATTCAGTTATTAGAAGAGGGTGCACATCACAAGTGCCATTATGCAGCCCGATTTGACACATTTGGTTATTGCGACACATTGAACATCACAAGTCCCGTTATGCAGCCCGATGTGACACATTCAGTTATTATAAGAGGGTGCACATCACAAGTGTGATTATGCAGCCTGATGTGACACATTCAGTTATTAGAAGAGGGTGCACAATTAGAAGAGTGTCAAACTAGAAATTATATCGTGCCTCCTATTGCTATGAATATATATATATTGGCCTACGCCAAGCTGCTAACAAGCTGCTTATAAACTACATGTGAATAAACTCGCATTGCAAGGTCCTGACCTTAGAAACCATGTAAACTGTCATTTTGGGTCAAGCCGCCATTTTAGGTTTTCTTGCTCTATAAAGTCACCATGTGAGCTAAAATGGTAGCCTATGTTATTCAGAACAGAACTCGATTGTCATGACCTCTGTACAGCTAATGTATAACTTGCCTGCAGGCCACTTGTTAGGGTCATGAGCTGAGACCTTGTCCTTCTGCTGACCTGTGTGCAATGGATTACCTGTATCACCGAAACTGATCTATAATTGAATGTGAACACCTGCTTAACTATATTGTATAAATTAAGTCCCGCATTGTAATGTTAGGCCTAGAGCATACATTATTACCATTTCTTCTTGTTAATGTATAAACCTAAGATGAACTAGATTTGACCTGGCAAGGGACCCTAGAGCAGTAACTTATTTATGGAATGGTTAACCCAAAGGAGGGCTGAACAGCAGGCTTGAAATGTATAAAAGCCTGACTGTTTCAATGAATATTTGCACTCATTGAGCACACCGAACCACGCCGGAGTTCGCTGTGTTGTACTGAGGGTCGATAGCTATCTGAATTTTGTTCTGTTCTTTTGTAACTGGATTCAGTATAAAATAAAGTACTTTGTATGTTCCTTTGTAACCTGTGTTTGGTGTGTTTCCTTTTTGGTTACCCTGCCTCATATTATTTCCTTGTTTTCACAAGAGGGTGCACATCACAAGTGTCATTATGCAGCCCGATGTGACACATTCGGTTATTAGAAGAGGGTGCACATCACAAGTGCCATTATGCAGCCGATATGACACATTTGATTATTAGAAGGTGAACATCACAAGTGCCATTATGCAGCCTGATGTGACACATTAAATTTTTAGTAGAGGGTGAACATCACAAGTGCCATTATGCAGCCCGATGTGACACATTCGGTTATTAGAAGACGGTGAACATCACAAGTGCCATTATGCAGCTCGATGTGACACATTCGGTTATTAGAAGAGGGTGCACACCACAAGTGCGATTATGCAGCCCAATGTGGCACATTCGGTTATTAGAAGAGGGTGCACACCACAAGTGCGATTATGCAGCCCAATGTGGCACATTCGGTTATTAGAAGAGGGTTAACATCACAAGTGCCATTAGGCAGCCCGAAGTGGGTGAAATCCGGTGTGAGCTGAGGGTGGAAGAATCCCAGGAATATGGAGAGCAGCTTGTGCAGAGCCCAGGAAAAATCTGAAGGAGAGCTTGTGTGATAACCACACTTGCATGGTTTTTCTGGCGGGATGCAGCATAGGTTCATGGATGCTGGTGATACACCAGTCGGTGTCTGTCTCCTGATTCAGTGAGTGGATGAGAGATGTGTCATTGGGTGACACCTGGGATTACAAGCAAAGTATCCCTGAATACAGCTATTCTGAGTGTGACACTAATATTAGTATTGAGGGCGGATGCAGCAGAAATTCCGGTAAACAGGTAATACACCAGTGAGTATCTGTCTCGTTCAGCGAGTCGACAATAAATGTGCTATTAGGTGACACTAAACGGAGGAGTAGATGATCCCTGGTGGCAGATTGTCGGGAGTCACACTTGCAGATTTTGAGGGCGGAAGCACCAGAGATTCAGGGAGGCAGGTGATGCACCGTCCGTGTCCATCGCTTCCAGTGAGTGGACGAGACATGTGCTATTGGGTGATAACTGGGTGAAGGAGCAGAGAATCCTCAAGGGCAGCTTGCGCAAGGATCGTGAGATTTCTGAGGGAGGAAGTAGCAGAGATTCAGCAAGGTGGCTGATAAACCGATCAGCATTGACCGACACAATGGGACAACATTTCGGCAACCAAACAAACCAGAGGGAGAGGTGCTGCGCCTGGTCTTTTCACATCTACAGAAAGACTTGCTGTGTCCACTGGAGTGGCTAGTATTCCACATGCTCAATTGAAAATATCATCCACCTCACATTCCTCATACTCAATCACACAGGCATACATGCATCCGCACACGCACATGCATGGGTATTGCTCTATGACGATGAACATCCACTGTGACTGACAGATGAGGTTGCACTTTCAGCTCCATTCCCCGCATCAGAGGCAGAAGATGTTATCTTCTGAAGAGCTGGGGAAAAAACAACATACAGTGTAGATAAACTGCAGGATGAGACTGTAAATACCTGCTCTATATCTTCAATACCACCATGCTCTGATAAGTCAAACAATATTGATGATGGTGATGACAATGACATGGGATCATGATGCATACAAAGATTATCATCTATCAGAGTCCAGACAGTAATGTGATTTGCTGATGGAAAGTAGTGATACTGAAGATGAGGAGGAGAATGATACCACAGTATAGGGGTTGTAGAACTACAGATATAGGGGTTCTAGTAGTAATAGAAGCTTGCCCCCAGCTATGAAATGTCTCTTTGGAAAACAGCTCTCCTGTCACAATTCAGAAATCAGATCAGAATATTATGTGGCATTCACAAAACCATGAACACCACATGCACCCAGATGTGCCTAGCGTGTGTGTGGTTAGCCCAGAAGAAAAGAAAAACATTTGACAATATTTGACACAGAATAAACATTAACCAAATATGGCCACTTGCCAACTCTGCAGTGTGCTGAGAGGAGGTACCAACAAACTTGGATACCACATCTATGCTGTTTGATATGCGGCATCATCATGCACAGGTATCAGAAGAACTCAAAAGATCTCAAGTGCATCCCCCCATACAAGCAGAAACGCGGCATACAATCGCCAGTCTGCATAATTACCCCTGAAAATACTGCAGCTGTGTTATTGCTTGAGAATGGAACACAAAGCTCCACTCCAGTACCCCAGTGATGCATAGCAGTCAGCCCACACTGCATCAGGCCAATGTTGTGAAAGCAGTTGATGGTGACTAAAAATATTACAAGTCACATTACAGACACAGACAATGCCTGTAGAATGCTAATCTGTCTATAATATTGGCCAACCACCTCTTGCCCTACACTTTTGTGGAAAACCCTGGATTCCGGCAACATATGGGAAAAGACACAAAGCCCTTATCACGTTAGGACGTGCAAGGATTAAAATCCCGCCATCAAGCACTATGCGTAAGTGATGATGGGGTAACTACGCCCCCACTTTATGGGATATGGATTGTGAGAAACCTGAGGGTGTTCTCCCAAGTAGATACTGGGAATCCCTTATTGAGGTGGCCAGGGACTCACTTGTCCTCTCGTATCCCAACCCAAGGGGTAGATGAATGGGGAAGGATCACCTGAGTAGGGGAGCCCGGGGTTGTGCTCGGGGTAATGCTCCAGGTAAAGTGTGGTATTCCACTGAAGAAAGGGACAAGGTCCTTAAGGCTCTGATAAATTGTACCAACACAACCTCCCTTCCTCTGTAAATAATCTCCCCTATATGTATCCCCTTAGAACCCAAACCCTGTTAAAGTCGAAAACCACAACTCCTAGAATCCCTGTTTCCCTGTGGTTTTCTACCCGAATACTCCCAGTCATTCTCCTTTCCGTCCCTCTGATTATTATTTCCCGTACTCCCAATCTGTCCAGACAAAACACAGCCATTTTCACAAACCCTATCAATCCTACCCTTCTGAACTTGCCAAAACCCTTAGGACGAACAATGTCATTCCTCATGACACTTTGCCCTTTTCTGACACAAACACTTTCACCCATCGCGAAGGATGATGGACAAACACCAAAACCATTTACCTGACATGTCCTAACGTCAGGGTCAGGCAAAGTAAGGCAATTGACCAGAATCACACACAACTGATGGCCCTTTCCCTTCCCCACAGGGATAAAAGTTGGAGCATGAGAGCACAAAACAAGCAAGGCAGACCGCACAACGAGAGAGCTAACACAGCACGGCAGTTCAAGATGACGAAGAAGTTGGCGCAAACCAAGAAGTTGACAAGGAGATAAGCAACCTTGCCCTTTCTAAGCCAGGCCCTTGAAACCTCCACAGAAGGAAACATAAGACCTTGAACAATAGCCAGCGTGTGTTGAGGCAGATGTCAACGGTACACAAGGCCCTCCTCCGCTTATAACCAAGCCGAGGGGAGACACTTGCCATTGTGATACCGGCCTTGATTCCAGAGAAAAGCAGAGAGGTTTATCATAGCCGGTGAGTCGAGGGAAGAACCGATAAGAAACCGAACTGTGTTTGAACAAAAGTAGCAAAACGGCTAATTGAAGAAATTACAAAGAACTGTTATTTTGATTCGAGAAGTGAAAGCCAGCAACAGGGGAGTCAGGCACCACGCAGGTGCTTGCTTGAGAATCTCTGGGTGAATACCCTATGGTTGAAACTACCATTACCAGAAGGCCTTGGGAATGCGCAAGAGACTTGGGTCAAAGTGGTCATACGGGGGTCTAGCAAAACGATCCGTAGAGTTGAAAGTCTTTGACCGGCAAATGAAGGTGAAGCTAAGGGAAGTTGATCACACATTTTGTGAATTGCAGAAGTTGGCAAGAGTGAACCCGACAGAGGGATGCTGATTAACAGGGGGAATAGTCTGAACTCTCAATATACAATGTGTTGACAAGAGTGAACCTGGCAGAGGGATGGCCACAGTGAACTAGTTAACAAGACATTAAGATTTGTGAATAGCACAGATGAGATTGTGTTGAAAGCCGTAGTGAACTCGGCGGAGGTAGGCTGACATTCGAGATGGGTCTGATCCCAGAAAAGGGGGACCCAAGGGTGAAGAACCATCACTCTAAAGACAAGGAAAATAACTTTTGTTTTCCTGTTTTCAATATATCAGGCCCTCAGAAGCAAGAGATTGAAAAAGGAAGGTCCTGACATCGAAAATAACTTTCTGTGGATCTGAGCCCAGAAGAGGGGGATCCAGGGATGAAAAGGCATCACCCTATGTGCAAGCAGAAAGGAACTTTTGTTTATTATTTTTTGGAACAAATCAGATCCTCGGAGGCAAGAGACTGTGTAGAAAAGAGACTTAACCATCGAAGGCCCTGATAGTTGAAAAGCAGAACTGTTAGCTTGTGCTGGAAAAGCTTGAGTGTGTGCTGTGCTCCGGTGTCCTACTTTGTCCCGTGCTCAAAACGGGGGGAAGGGAGACCCCGACTACCACATCCTGACTTATTATTTGTGAACATTTCTTTCTTTCCTGTGAGCCTTATCCCACACTCATTGTTTGTATTTAACATAAGGATTGGCAATATGTTTTTCTTATTATAGACCATTTTATTTGACAAGACGCCACTAGGACTGCCTTATTATTATTTGATGGTCGTAGCTTTCTCCTGTCTTAGATTTATGTTTAGATTAGGCATTTTTTCAACCCACAAATACAGTTTATTAAACAACCTTGAGCTGTGATCACTTGTCTCTGTCTTTACTGTTGCCTCCACAAGTTACTTATAGGATACTAGAGGTACAATAGCTAACAGGGACAATTGCTATATCTCTTTGCTTTTAGATTCAAGCACAGAGCTTGTCCAGACCGACATCTCTAGCAAGTGTTATTTACAGCACTAGTCATATTGTATTATACAGAAGTCAATGCACAGATACAAAACCACAGCCGTAAGAAGTTACGGGTGGGAAAATGGGTACCTGAAACATGTAGGTTCCGAAAAAGCATGGACTATACAGATTTGGGGTAATAAAAGCCTGTTTTAATTTTTTCCACAGTGAATGAAGGGAGACGCACAGCGAAAAGCAAGACGTCACCAGATGTTGTTGGGCTGAATTAGATAGCCCCCACACAAGGAACACAAGTACTTACTAGTCTAAGTGAATACAGAGGGTGAACAAAAAAAACTTGAGTTGATAATATAGGAGGGATATCCGTTCATAAATTTTGCAAGAGAGTTAATACTAAAAGATTGTAAGGATCTCAGCAGCCTAGGAAACAACACATTGGTGTTGTGATTAAACACAGGTTGTATATAAGGGTGTAGAAGGAGCAGTAGCCTCTGACGAAGTTCTATGGATGTTTGCCAGTAAGGAGAAAATGAAACATGTTGGACATTATTGTTGGCTAAATAGATCCACTCAGGTTTCAAGTGTTTAGGGGTAAACCTGCCATCTTTCTGACAAATTTCAGCAGAATTACTATGGCAGAATTACCACCACGGTAAGTCCACCGAAAATCCCCCATGGAGTCCTATGGCCTCCAATTCATGGGGACTGACACTGCCTACCACCACTTATAATCCAGCAGTAATACCGCTGCACCAAGTGGTGGTAACGGTAATACAGTTTGGTGGTATCTCAGCAGATTTATATCTGACCACCAAACATATAATGAGGCTCTCTGTCAAAATGCATTGGCTACACACATCTGTTGTCCTCGCTTTTTATGTTTTTCTGCATTAAACCTTTGAATTATCATTCTGTGAATGAGTTAATACTATACATATTTTCTGAAGAGTCTTTAACAAATTAATTGTTTATGTTGGTTATGGATGAAAATACAAAGGTCCTTTAGACCTTAGAGGAGAGCACGTAGTACTCAGAGAGAGCCTCTGGGTAAAATATTACATGTGTCGCGGTGCCCATGGAGCAGGGGCCCTTTTTTCTGCAGTGCTACATGTTTAATTTCTAGATATATGTGTAAAGGTCTTTCAGAAAATGTTGAGCAAAGAAGTGTGGTGGTGCCCACCCTATCATCTTAGTGATGAACTCTTGTCTGGTACTAGTTGGGCGAAGGCACACCAATAATGTCATACACAGATATAGAACATCTCACAGACAAAGACAAGCAAACAGAGGTACTCAGTTGTTCTACCGAGGAAGCAGCGGCAATACTCAACCTAATCAGGGACACAAATAACTCCACTTTAAGAGGTGATCCAACTAGAAAGATCAAACAGTTGTATTATCTTGTACGTATGTAAATCAACAGACACTTCATGCTATTGCCCTAGGTAGATATTATAGAGCACAGCGCATCCCAAGAGGATTATGCATGCCACTACGACCCACCTTGTGTAATGAAAGCAAAGAATTTGTCACCAATTTCAAACAAATACCTAATAAATGCTCCCTGCATCTAATCTTATGAACTATACAAGAATTATAAAACATTCAGACAGTATTGACCAAGACATAAAGGACAAACAATTTGAACTGGAGGGCTTAATTGGGAAAGAAGAACTGGGTGCAACACTGCTATCAATTAACTAAAAATTGGACTCATACAAAACAGAATTAGAACAAACAAAACAGGACGTTTAAAAGATATGCATTTGACTTTTTGAACAGTCAAGTGTATACGTGGATGGATAAGTATAAAAACAACCCTTCAGGACAACACAAATCAACATCGGTTCATCCACTTCATCCATTTCGTCCAACACTGACTCAAAGGGTCTCATCGAACAGAGAAACAACACTGACATATCTGACCAAGCGGTGGGAATTCCTGATAGCCCTACAGTAATAATAATAATAATAAACTTTAATGTGATATAGAAGGAAAAATTCAAACTTTACACATAATAAACAATTATTCATTGATAAAATAACAAACAAAGCAATAGACAAATGATATTCAATACAATGAATATGAATTTAAAAGAACAATATTGTTAACAACTTTACCCCAAATGTTAGACAAATGTATACTTATTTGATCAGTAATATACATATTTACACAACTACTCTCCTCAAAATTATATAATGGACAAAATATGTGGCAGGCAAATAACAGGTCTCAAAATATCAAGGGATTTTTCCTTATTACAATGATCAGATTGTTCAGATGAAATGGCCCAATTTTGATTCAATTATACAGTAATACCATCAGTCTCTTTCTTAGGTCAAGGAAGAAAAGAAAGTGAGTTAATTAAATCCCATGTACCATGTAGCATTTCGACGTATTTGGGAGCCCAGTTAAAAAGTTACATCACAGAAAATGGAACATAGAACAAGATGTATGTGCTTTGGCTACAACAACATATAACATGCCTGCTTTTTCTTGATAAATTACATGGCACACAAACATCCATTTGTACAAATCAAATCTCTATATAGCTTATTCTAGACAACAATATACAATCTACTTATACTTATTGATGAATATTAGCTTTCATGTGTCATAGAGTTTTCAAGCAACAATAGATTATTCAATATGCCTTTGATGTTCTCCAACATCAACAACATGTGTTGATATTAGAGAGAATATTTCAATATAGGCTTTTCACTTAACATCATTAACTTCATAGAAAATCTACATCATATACAAAATCAAAGAAAGCTCATCCTTGAAAGGGTGGTCAACTACAGACATAGGTTTATGGTGATTGTTAGTGTTAGCATAAATGTAAAATACACAGTGTGATACAGTGAACTAGTAATCAACAGGCTTGGGAAAGTGTGCTGTCATTTTTAGAGAGCAGAACATATCTGTCCATTCAAAGTCATATGAACATGAAAATATAATGCTCTGTTGGGATGGAAACAAATCCTCCAATCCTACTTTTATAATATCTTTAATACATAATCCTTTCTTTTCTGGGGGGTGGAAGTGGACAGGCTAATCTCCCTCTCGCAACACTAGAATGTTGTGATCATACTCAAAATGTTTCAATATAAAAATGTAACGTGTAGACCTTATTGTTGCTCGCGCTTACACTTAGAATGATGCTGTTTAGATTGCAGACAAGTGTTGTGTTTATGCTTAGTTACATTTCATTTTAGCTTCTAGTTCTCGTTCGTACGTGTGGTGCAATTGCCATTACTAGTAAACACAACGCTTATCTGCAATCTAAACAGCATCAATCTACTTTTGAAATAACATATACTTCCCAATCATAGTATGCGCTGAGCAACGATGTAAACAATTGATTTTACAACTAAGGGATTGTTTTCATATTTCTTTGAATACCTTACACGCTAGCCATTATACCCCTGGAGAACCATCAAATTTAAGACGGGGAAACGCGTGTCGGGAATAGGCTGGACATGATCCTTCTAATTAACAAAACCAAGTTATACCAATTGTGAATAAGAGATGTTTAGAATTGAATGACTATAATTCAATGGAGATACCATCCAAACAATTTAAATAAATCCAGGCTAAGAAGAATTAAACAATTTCTCTTGAGTGGCTTTTTCCTTTTTTCCTTGATTTTGTTTTTCTATGTGCAAGCGCAAGCAACAATAAGGTCTACACTTTACATTTTTACTGTTTTTTTCCCTTCACAGTCTTAAGGTAATAGACCTTCAACTTGCTGCTTTCAACAAAAAAACATTTTTAGATGGAGTAGCGCCAGGATCAGCTAAAGACTGTTTCCTGCATAGTCAATATAAAAACTATGGCTGTCACAGGTCAAGAATTAAATATTGTCTATGAACTGTGACTATGTTGTAATCCAGTTCACAGTACCAGTCTTAATAGACACTTGTTAAAACACAGTGGTTAATTTACTTGGCTACTGTCAGAAGTCAAGGTGCATTAGGGACTTAAAATGTTAGGGCATTCTATTTTAAATCACTTTCCCATTGGATTTGGCTATTGTCGGAGAGCAATGTGCATCTTGCGGTGAAAAGGCTTAGGTATTCTGTTTTAGATAATTTCCCCAATATCTTCCGTTACAGCCTGTACAATACACTGGCTTTACTGGTAAAGGATTCCCTTAATGGTTTCTCAATTGTATCAGGGATTTTTAAACTCACTTTTGGGTTTTTCTATTAAGGCACAGAACATGTATGGCATTTCACAGCTCCAGGCAGTTTCACCAAGCCAGCATTGCCTCCCAGGTCCTTCTTACAAATAATTCTAAGGTAATCTGATCCTATTTAGGCAAAGTTCTGCTTCAGGGTTCCTCTGGACAGGGCAGTCACAGGAGTCCTTGCATTAACTCAATGTTTTTTTTGCCATCTGTAGGCTTTCTACAATCCCAGAGGACTCTCAACGTCCAATGTATTTGAGCTTAAAAAGTCCTATAATTTCCATGCAGTGTCATTTGATATAGTTTTTCATTGTTTGGGTTTTTCCATTGGTTCCCTTCAGGAGTGAGCACTCCCAGTGAAACACTGCTCTATTTAGATACATCCAAAATACTTAGACAAGGGGATGTTCTATTCAGATTTCAGGCATATGCAACATGTCCCTTTAGCATGTAAGATTACAAAGTTCCTAAATTATTGTAAATTGATTAATTGTTGATATATATTAATATACCATGTTTAGACTCATAGGTCCTCATTACAAGTTTGACGGCCTGGAAACAACAGTGCCAGTAAGCTTACCAGCACTGTTGTTTCCAGACTGGCAAACTACGAGTCTGCGGATGAGTGCCGTACCACCCGCCAGGGTCAGATCTGGCGGGCAGAACGGCACCTGCCCGCAGACTTTCAAGGAAGCACTGGCACCATTATTAACGGTGCCGGTGCTTCAGTGATCCCCATTCCCATTCAGTCCTATGGGATTCAAATGGGAATAGGGAGTAACATTTACCGGCGCCTGACTTACCGGAACAACGGTGTTGTAATCCCCCGGTGACTCTGGCAAGTCAGGCGGCGGTAAATCATTATGGGTCCAGCGGCTACCTGCCCATTGTATGGGGCATGAGTCCGGAACTATCTTTGCTTTCTCAGAAGACCTACATGTTGCCAAACTATAAGCAAAAAGGTGTTTTACATTGTTGTGCACATTAATATATGCATGTAGTTTCATATCATATGTATCCTGTAGAGGGAGGCCAGCTTCAGCTAATTATTAACTCAAGGCTGGCTGATTTTTCAAGATATGTGAACAAATATGATCAAATGGTATTTTATGGTTGTGCCAGAATTGAGAAAGGTTACAGTCAAGTGGATCTTAAACCACCTTGAAGCATTGCTCTGTGGAAAACAGGCCTTGTGAAATGACCAACTTTCAGTTAGAAAATGGATGCAAACCAAGAAAACCAAAATCTTGGTATGCAATCATGCAGTGTAGATATGTTTCTCTATTATCTTCATGCTAAGGACATGCTGTGAAGGTTTGTCCGTGTGTTTGCTTCAGCCTTAGTGGATTGTATTATTATTGGGAGGTCTGGTTTTGACAGATAGGTGATCTCTGGTCACGAGGGGCTTCAAAAATGTGCAATCAGATAACAGATCTGCAGTACGTTTTTGTTCTTAAAAGAGACATGGCTCCGGACACAGTTTACAATGGTAATACTACTCTCACATTTAGCAATCAGAAATGTTAGCGCGCCAAAACTCAGGAAGGAGATTAGCCACCCCCTAAACACATGGTTTTCAGGGGAAATAAAAGTGCTAAGAGTGGGTAAGAGAAAGGGCTTTAATCGTTGGAAAAAGTCCAAAACGGAGGAGGATAAGTTCTCTTACAGGAAGTCTGCCAGGAAATATGAACAGGCTGCTATTAAGGCTAAGAAAGACTCTTATGAGACATGAATAGGGGAAGCACAATATGATTCCAAAGAGATTTTCACCATCCTGAAGGAATGATAGAAACCAGTCGTCAAACTTCAGGTAAATATTTGTGTATGCATCCAAAATACCATGCTGGATAAAATTGAAAAAATTAAAGGCAATATTGGAAAGACTGAAATTTGTGATCTCACGCAGTTTAACAAGGGAATACTCAACGAAGACCACCCTGCTCTGCAGTCTGTACCCAGGTTTAATTTTAAGAGCATAACAGAGGATAAGCTTCGTATCATTTTAGCTAAACTCAAACCATCCTCTTGTAAAGGGGATATTTTCCCAGCCATAGCTATTAAGGCCTGCTCAGAGTTACTGATTAGTTCTTTAACTGAAATAGTTAATGCATCTTTTAAAGAAGCACTTGTTCCAATAAGATTGAAGGGAGCATGGATCACCCCACTGTTAAAAAAACAAGGCCAAATCCTAAAGCAGCTATAAATTATAGGCCAATAAGTAACTCTCCATTCTTTCTTAAAATATTGAATAGCGTGGCATATGAACAAATACTTTGCCACATAAAAAACTATCCTATTTTGAATCGGGGACAGTCTGGCTTTAGACCAGGTTTTAGCATGGAATCTGCACTATTGGAGCTTAAGTCCAATATGATGTTCAACATTAATAAAGATAAAACCATGCTGCTGACGGCTTTGGAACTGCTGATTTACATTTGATTTAGTGGACCACCAGTTGCTATTGAATAGATTACAGGAAGTGGCCAATTTTAGTGATCTAGCGGCAGAGTGGATGCAGTCCTTTTTATAGAACAGAACAATGCGGGTCTGCAACAAGCAAGCAGAGGCCCAACCAGCCCCGCTTCGATATGGAGTCCCGCAGGGGGCGTCGGGGTCACCTGTTTTTTATAACTTCTTTACCGTTCCACTATTCCAGCTATTGGAGCATAAAAAGATATGCTTTTCAAACTATGCCGACAACACACAATGCCTCATCCCATTGTCTGGCAACTATAAGGAAGATTCTAAATTGGTGAAAGAAACCTATTAACTCATACAAGACTGGATGGATATGAGTGGGTTGGCCCTGAACCACAAAAAAACCCAACCCAACTTATGATTCTAGGCCTAAATTGCTGAAGCTTAATGCTGAATACGAAACATTCTGCATTGCAAATCACGATATTCCTATAAAAGACAAAATAAAAATACTGGGAGTTGTATTTGTTCAGACGTTAAGCATGACAGCACAGGTGAATAGCCTTGTCTTGTCTTCAGCTTATTATATAAGGCTACTTTCCCATATTCGCCCTTTTCTTTCACAAAATAGCTGTGAAACAGTTGCTCTGGCCATTATTTTCTCCAAAATCGACTACTGTAGCAGCCTCCTGGTCGGTATTGGTAAAGGGGAAGTGGCTAAACTACAAGTAGTGCAAAACAGCGCCATCAGAGCTATTATGGGGATGAGGAAGTACAAGCATGTGTCCGAGGTGCGGAGAAGTTTGCACTGGCTTCCCATTGGCGCCAGGATAGAATTTAGGTTACAGACGATCACCTATAAATCTTTGGCAGGACTATTTCCAGAATACATAGCTTGCAGGCTGAAAAACAAACTTGAACCAAGAACTATGCGTTCGAACAGTCTTAAACTTCTGCAAATACCCAAAGCTAATTTAGAACTGGTAAAAAAAGAGTGCTTTTTGTGTGGCTGATCCCACCCCGTGGAACTCCCTTGCTCTCGAATTTAGGAGTTGCTTGTCACTGAATTGTTTTAAGAAACAACTAAAAACGCACTTATTTAGATAACTCTAGACGCTGAGGTAGGAGCAGTCTGTGCAGTCACTACCCCCCTGAGCTCCTGTGTTCCAGTTATTTGCCTGGAAGTCTGTCTACCAGCTCTACTGTTTTCTTTGCTGTGGGAGGATCCTTAAAAACCCACCTCAGGCCGCGGAGCGGCCGCGGAGCTAGTCACTGAGGTAGGAGCAGTCTGTGCAGTCACTACCTCCCTGAGCTCCTGTGTTCCATTTATTTGCCTGGAAGTCTGTCTACCAGCTGTACTGTTTTATTTGCTGTGGGAGGATCGTTAAAAACCCACCTCAGGCCGCAGAGCTAGTTGCTGAGGTAGGAGCAGTATGTGCAGTCACTACCCCCCTGAGCTCCTGTGTTCCAGTTATTTGCCTGGAAGTCTGTCTACCAGCTCTACTGTTTTCTTTGCTGTGGGAGGATCCTTAAAAACCCACCTCTGGCCGCGGAGCAGCCGCAGAGCTAGTCACTGAGGTAGGAGCAGTCTGTGCAGTCTGTGTCAGGACTTGCCAGACATGCCCCCCCCTCGGCGTCCCTCGGGCCCAAACTACCCAAACCACAAACACTGACAATGCAGCAAACCGAAGAGCAGAAGGAGAAAGAGCTAAGCGAATTCTTTGCAGCTCTAAACCGAACTTAAATAGAACTGATCAACATCCAATCTGTTCTCCTCAACGAAGCCGCTTGCAATCTGCACCATCAAAACTTTGCAAGCAGCCGAAATCTCAGTGCGAATATGAGAGGAACTATCTGGCAATTCCCGCGTGCCTGGAGGCCACGGAAGTACCAGCAGCTCCAGTGCAACAAATCCACCCCTTGCTGCAGAGTATAGGAGCCAACTCGGACTTCCCCGATTCTGCTGATGACCATTGTGTCAATGAGCCACCGCATCAAGCGGACACCTTACTGAAATCTACTAGCGCTGGGGGTTCCTTTCTCCTCGAGCCAGACGTTCAGCCGGCCCTGACTCCTTCGACCCCGAGGACCGGAGGTTCTTCGGTGCCGGAGCCTTTGTCAGCCATGTCACAACACATAGAAACTACAGAAACCTCAGAAGCGAAAATTTGCCCGGCCTCGGCCTCGAGCACGGAAAACAATGGCGACGCTCGAGGAGTTTTGCAGGAGCCACTCATTGAAATCTCAACAGCATTACCGGTGAAAATTTCCATTCTGGTGACCCCGCTGTTATCCGCGATCAACCCGGATTTAGAAACGGATCTTCAGGACCCAAGGGAATCCCCCCGGGCCGTCTTACCTGGTGGCTCCCAGGTCAGTGTAGACGGTTCCCAGTCCGATGATCTCCTGGCTTCAGGATCTGCAGACTGCCGCATGCTCTCAGAGGGAGGCGCGGCGCCAGCAAGAATGACGTCCAGCGAAAACGGCTGTGTCAGAGAGGAGGACTTGCTGATTGCAGAAATGCTTCTGCCGCCTGATGACGGCTCAACGAGCAAAACAGTCCCTCTGATTTCCCTTCTCAATCTTTCCCTGCAGGAACGCCAATGCACGCGGGACGACCAGCCGATCCAAAGAAACGGAGAAAAGAGTCCTTTCAGCGAAGAAAAAAACTCGACTAACAACAGAGCGTTGAGCCCCGAAGCGGGCCTAACAAAGCCTAAAAATCAAGGGGAAATCATTGCAGTTAAGAAGAGAGGAATGAGCAGGAAAAAGGCTCTAATTAGCAAACAGAAGAAAACCTTCGCGAAAATGGCCCAATTAACTTCACTGAAAGACTTTTTTACGAAACAAAGCAAAAGGAACCACGACCAAATGGCCAAGCTTTCCGACGCTGAGATTTTAGAGGCCATAAAGGAGCCTCCGCCGGCCACAAAAATAAGGAAAATTAACAACAGTACAACTGCTTTAACATCAACGGACCTGACGGAACCCGTCGGGAAGCATTTGGAAATAAAGGATGCAAAGAGCAAACGCTCTGCAGTTTCAGAAGCCCTGACCAGCGAAACTGAAATGTGTCCAGTCCTGCCCTTGACCCACCCTTCAAAAACCTCTAACGAGACCAACGAATTTGAAAAAATGGCTGCAATTCAGGGCCCAATTCCTCCAGAGGAACCCGTGAGAGAACCGGACTTGTCATCTGAGAAAGCCCCTGAACAGCCTTTACTGTGTGAAGGGTCCTCCAGCCCTGTCTCAATAGGCAGCCCAAGTAACCATCACGCTCCAAATTCCCGGCAAAGGAAGCCCTTCAAGCCATCTAACCAGCAGGACGTGAGCCTGGGAAAAGACCATGACCGACCCTCTCTGGGCAGACCTGAAAGATATTCAACACCCCAACTGTTCCCAGCCCACGTTCGAAATCTCGCCTCCTCGCCGAGTTCAGCCCAGAGACGACGGAGCCTGGGAAATCAATCATCCCTTGCCCAACAAGATACTCCATCGAAGTCAAAGGACTTGACAACCATCATGTCAGCCCTAACCATCGCACTGAACCCTTTCTGCAAGCTTTATGAGGCTTTATACTACAGTCAAAGAGATCAAACAACTTTTATAGCGACGATGCACACAAAACTTATCTATTTAGAAGGCTTCATCCAAGGGACGGAAAAAAGACTAGCCAGCCTAACTACTCCACCTACCAACTCTCAGTGCATGCAAAATGAATCAGAACATTTACGAACCAATATGGACCAAGCCAATGAGGCAAAAAAGAGCTCCATAACGAAATCCCAAAGTACCCAAACAGATCAGAAAAAAATCATACCCAGCGACTAAAAAGAATCTACACTGGGACAACTTCAGCATTTTCAATTCCTCAAATGGCTCAAAGTCTCCCAAAAGTACAAACCTACCGGAGGTCTTCTTTTTCAAGGAAAGCTCGTCAAGTAAAGTGCAAACAGCCATCCATGCCTTGGAAGACGCCCCCAGAAAGAAAAAAACTGGTGAGGGTCTTGCAGGAGACTAAGAGTATGCCGGAACCTACTCCCATTGCTCAGAGATCTCAAAAAAAAAACAAGCCCTTTTGAAAATAAACGATCCATCGGGCCAGCCAAAACAGCCGGTTGACCAGGCTGACCAAAGCCAGGCGCCCGACCATTTTACAAAACCGAAGCCCTTGACGGGAAGAAAAACACCAGAAACCGTTCCGACAACACCAAAAAGGGGCAAAACTTTGCGTGAGTCCAAGGCTCCATCCCCTAAAACAACAGAAGACTTTCTCGCAGACTCATTTTTAATGAATCTCTCGCAGCACCTGGACAACACTGCGCTAGGTGAGGACGGAAGAACTCAAAGGACTCCGCCAACCGTCAGATCCACCCATAGACATCATGCAGCCATGGAAAGAACACCGGCGAGCGCCGGAGATACCCGCAAGAAGCAGTGCAGCGCAGCACAAAGCGGCTGGAAGAGCTGGAATACAATAGAGCCAAAAGAGCATCATCGAGAACTCCCCCTAAACAACACCACCAAGACAACAAGGTGCCGTTTTTAAAACACAAAAGTGCAGCAAATCAATTTGATGTAGAACAGACCAGTAGAAACAGTCCCCGCAAACTTTTGCGTTGGGGCAGGTCTGAGGAAATTAGACAACCAGCATCTTTTGGCAGTCAGGAAAGGAGAGGCCTTTCACCATCAATCTCAACCCTGAAGTTAGAACAATCAGCCAGGAACAAAGACAAAATGGTATTAAACCGTAGAATGGTGAGGCACATTTTCAGCAAAATTTCGGCACTCAAATACCTGAAAACGGATGTCTACCTGAGGATTGAACCTTATCACAGGGGGAACAAAGCCAAAGCATACATTCATGTAAGAAAACCTGCACTTCCAACCTCAATGAATAAAGCCTCGGACGAGCTGACCTCACAGTGTTTTCACCTCTCAAGGCTAACAACATCTTTAACAACCTCTGTGGCCCCAAACCATAAGTTAAAACAATCACCAAACAGAATTTACCACAAGCCCACAGCAAAAGATCCCACCAAAGCGGGTCGAGTGATGAGTGGCAAAGCGCTTACAACGACGCCCCGACTACCCAGTCATAGCGGAACCACCAATGTGATAGAGTCAGGCCCAAAAAAGGACCAACATCTCAGTTTTGAGCCCGGGACCGACAAACACAACCAACAAACCAACCAAACTAAGGCAACCAGATCCCAAAGCAAACTCTGCATCCCGCCGCTCACATTACCCAATAAGAAGCCGGACGGGTCTGGAACCAAATCTAACAACGTGGAAGGAAGCAAATCGCTAACAGCGCCTCCTGAACAACTATGGGCATGGCTCCCTAGACAGCTGTCAATTAGAAGCCACAAATAGCAGTTTGCTACCGACGGATCTTCGACACAACCGTCGGGAACGCCTGGAAAATCAGTCCTACCGTCAACGGTTTTAACTATGGGATCTTGGAACACACGCGGGTTCCGGCACCTGATGCAAAGAGGCGACGTCAATCTGAGTGATTACGATATCCTGGCTCTACAAGAGACCTGGCTCTCAGAAACTCCATATCTTGATGGTTTCACCATAGTGGACTCGCCAGCAAAAAAAAACGTCCTGGGCCGGCAGTCAGCAGGAATTCTCCTCGCTATTCAATCGGGCAGAGGAATCACACTTGAACAGACCGTGTCAGTCTCCAGAACCCATCTTGCAGTTCTTACCAGCTGGTTATTGCCGGTTCCCGTGAAAAAAGGAATCACTACGAAACTCCAGATTGCAATAATAGTTGTCTACTGGAACCCTCAAATTATGGAGGACGATGCTTTTCTGAACTCCATTGCAGTGACTATCGACCGGCTATACACAGAAAAAGAAGTGTCCGCTCTAATAATCTGCGGAGACTTAAACGCGAGATGCCCCTCAACCGTGAGTGTCATCAACCACGGCACTACTTCAGCAGAAAACCGAGGAAAACGATGGGCGGAGTTGATGAAGTCAAGGGGTTGCGCAAATCTGGCCCTCGCATTTCCAAATTCAAATCGATGCCCAACATGGGAAAACCATATGTTAAACTCCACTATTGACTATATCTTCGCAAGTAACTACATGCTCAACCTGGCCACCTCGTTCGAAGTCATAAAAACGATTGCAAGTGATCACAATCTCCTTAAAGCCACCTGGACCGTGTCCTCCCCGGAAACCATGTGGACGGAATCCCAAATAGAGAGCAACCAACAGAGATCCCGATTAAAACTCACGGAGCACAGAATAAAAGAACTAACAGTCAGATACAACAACAGTCTGGATAACAAAGCCACACAAGGGCTTTCCGAACCGGACTATCAGCCCTTGCTGAGCCCCTACAAATTGAGGACAACGAAAAAAAACTTCATTCGAGTGACCAGTTCGCACACCAATATGACAAGCAACTAGTGGTGAAAAGAGCAGCAATAAGACGTCTAAAGAGAAAGGCAATAATCGTAAACACTGAAGCCGCCCGTCTGGAATGGCAAAAGGAGTCAGCCCTGTACAAAGCCTGGCTAAGAAGTCAACGGCTGTCCCTCTACCAAAAAGACTCTGAAGCAATGCTCGCAAAAATGGGAGGAAAGAACGCAAGAGCCTTTTGGTCATTGATAAAATCTTCAGGTGCCCATGCCGAGCCGTCCCTGACTAACAGAGTGAGCGAAACTTGTTGGACGGCCCACTTCAATGAGGTTTTTGGAGGCCCCATTGAAATCTCTGAAAGCAAGACCTCCGATATAAGTGAGGAATGGGCAGACGTAGCAGACAAAGAGTCCATCTCAACAGTCATAAGTAAGCTAAAAAACTCAAGGGCCTATACAGTATAGTGAGCGGGGATTGCGGGGGAAAACCCTGCAGCTTCTAACAAAAAAAAAAGAAAAGGACCCTGTGGCGCCGGTTCCCGATCACGGAGTGAAAGGGAACTGGCGCCGCAGGGACACATCGTGAAGGAAAGGTAAGTAGGGTGTGGGTATGTTGGGGGTGTGTTAAGGGTGTGGGTGGGGGGGTGTTGTGGGTGTGGGTTTGTAGGGGTTTTAAATGCGTGTTCACATGGGAAATGTGCAAACCTTTTGTGGTTCGCACATTTCTCATGCAAACTTTTCCATCGCAGACTTTTCCGCGACAGAAAAATCACGCAGATCCTTAACATCGGACACCCTTCTAAGTTTGTGGGGTTTTCATGTACATGATAGAAATGACAAAGAAAACACATCATGTTTGATTCAATAAACTGAGTTCATTTATATTACACATTGTACACTACAGAATATGACCACTCAAGAAGGCAAGCAAGTGAATTTGCCATCACAATGTGTCCCTCAGTGAGGTTACCCCTCTGGTGTACCTTCTTGAGCTTAACCTGACCAACAAGGCAAGAGCCCAAGCCTTAGCAGATGATGCTGATGCGGCACAGCTGGTGAGGGACCTGCTTTTAAAAGAAGGAAAGCACCAGAAGACAGGCCTTCTCTGTCTATGCCCCTAGATTCTGGAACCCACTTCCCGCCAACATCAGGCTCGCCCCCTCGTCTCTACAGTTCATGAAGAGGCTCAAAACCCTACTCTCCAAGGAATGGTTCCTCCCTAACACCTACTTCCACACACCCTCCATGAGGCTGGGTAAGCTGGTTCCCACTGTTTCCTCCCCAGGCTGTTTAACATCCTGTGTTCCCTTTCAAAAAGGCGTTCGTTTCTTTAAGTATCTTGTTTCGACCCGTCTCAATTTGTGTCGGATTTTACACTGGTCCATTCAATGGCATATGAACAGACACAGGTTCCGGTAGAGCACTGTCTCTTCTCTCGACCTGCAATCATGTTGCAGGTCGAGAGAAGAGACAGTGCTCTACTCAGACGTACATTTGTTACTGACAAAGGCAGAACATCAACCACCGGAACCTGTGTCCGTGTTTTTTCAAATAACCAAGTTCATATGCCATTGAATGGACCAGTGTAAAATCCGACACAAATTGAGACGGGTCGAAACAAGATACTTAAAGAAAAGAACGCCTTTTTGAAAGGGAACACGGGATGTTAAATTGTTGCAACACCCAGTGTCCAATCAAGCTCAATAGTCCAAATCACAGTTTACGGACCGCAGATGTGCCGTTTTGTGAAATGGGGAACAAGATTGACCTTCTAGAAGTAACCGTTGTCCTGAAGATGGCCCAATACTAATCTGTGTAATCACTGTTGACATGAGTGGTATACTATTACGGGCCGAAACATATGTCGACTGATAAGGGAAAATCCAATTTATTTTTCCTATGTCGTGTATGCATATACATAATTACTGTTATGCTCAAACTTTTTTCAACTTTAGCACTCCCCTGTTAGAATAGAAATACGATGACTGAATGGTATGATTGAGGATGACTATTGACAGATGTTTGTAATGTTTTAATATGTTTTTATAAGAATAAAAAGAGATCGATTTTTTGTAAAAGTTGTATTGTTCGAACAACTTCTTCCCCTTAAGGCAGATACCTTGCGAATAAAATATTAAGGTGCACTTTTTCCATTACCTGTGTCCCGTACAGGACTAAAAGAGAGGGGTAGTCAATCTGTACTTCCTATATTTCTCTCTCCTAGACTTTCCCTTCTAACAGATCTGACCCCCCGTGAACAAAAAATTAGGGAATACCCATTTAGTGAAACCAAATGCAGGTATTGCCAGTGACTTGCTGTCTCAAACTGCTTGCTGGGGTGGTGCCACCAATAGGGGCTTGCTTATGGCCATAGTTGCCGGTGCCACCAGCGCTGATTGGGCAGGCTGGGTGGCTGCAGGGGTTTTGGCACAATGTGCCAGATTATGGTGTCATGCTGCACCATGCCCTTGGAAGTACTAGGAAGGAATTCCTCACGAGAGGTGGATGGGTGGTGGTAGCAGCCAGCTCACCATGGTTTTAGAAAAGAGGGGGGAATCATATGCCTGGTAAAAATGTTTAATGCCACCGCAAATATGATTTTACATGGTCGATAGTGCTTGCCCATTTTACTTGCCTTTCTGCCCCACCTCATCTTCTTCCACAGCCTGCTATGCTGCAAAAAACCTCCCACTACTCCCTCTGACGTTCATCCTTGGTGTCACTGAAAGTACTCCCAATCCCAGGACCATGTGGGCTGTGTGAGGGGAATAACATACTTTGCTGCCTGGAACACCTTGTGTGCCTGCCTTGCCACTCAGCAATGGCAGACAAAGGACAAGGCTCATCCTCCACCACTTCCTCAACCACCTTCTCCCCCTCAGGTAGGTCCACTACCTGCTGTAGCACTTCCACAGGCTGATTCTCCCCTGATGCAGGCTGATCCTCCCCTGATGCTCTGTCAGATGCTCCTCTGCCTTTTTCTTGGCACTCTCACCATGATGTATGAAGACCACACTCTCCTCAGTGGCACCCACCCAGAAAGGAGCATCCCATACTCCTCCAGGTAGCCTGCTGTGGCCTTCCCCTCCTTCCACTGGAGGAACATGCCAGTGTCTTCCCAATCCACCTGCAAACGCTACTGCTCCTCCACCGGGCCTGCCTCTGTGGTGGTAGGGGTGCAAAATAGCCCATGCATCCCCTGCCTCTGAGGGAACTTCACCTAAGTCCCTGTCTCCATTGACTCTGTGCTATACCCCTGCTCCGATGGCCCTGACTCTTATCCCACACCATCTCCTAATGCCTCACCAAATACCTCAGCAGGCTTCCCCACCACTTATCAGACCGGGCATGCCACATAGCCCAGTGCTATAGAAGGGCTCCGAATAAACAGTAGAAGGTTTCCCCCTCCCTATCCATTATAGGGGAATCCTCATCCTGTGATGAGAAATTCAGCTCATCCCAACTCCTTCTCAACTTCCTTCTACTTCCTTTCCCAACATTGCGTGCATGCCATGCAAGAATTGTACAGCCAACAGCTAACAATACCACAAGAACTTAAACCAGTGGGAATAGGTCAACTCACTACTAGACAAACAGCACAACACTACCCTATGACACACCAACGCAAACAACAGAACAACAAGTTGGGAGAAATGATGACAACAACAAACATGCAGGGGAAATCTGGGAAAGAATAAATAACTTATTTTTTTTGAGGATGGCATCAGAACCAGTATGATTTTTGGCTTTCTTAAGTTTTATTTGGGGACACAAAAGGGACAAGGGCAAAGAACAAGAGGAAGAGGTAACCTCTTTCTGTTTTATAGGGTTAACTAACAAAACACTGAACACAATAAGACAAAGGGAGCTAAACAATGAACAAAACAATCACTCCCAAGACAACAAACTGGCAAAAACAAACACCAAAATCTCCTCTAAACTCTGCTAAAAGCATGCCAAAATACACCCTCCAAATGTGAGCCTGCTCTGTGTGCATCTTCCCCCACAGCCTAGCAAAACACACAAAGGAACAGGAAGTGAGTTGGGCCTTTTATAGAGGGTTGAACTTCCTTTAAGTGATTCAACAGCTCTGATTGCGTTAATGTAATAACGATTCTGCCTTAAAAGTGCCCTAATTGACAGAATGAACTTGACATATAAGCTAAAGATACTACTCAAGTACTAAGGTGGCAAGTTAAAAAAAAAGGAAGCCCAAAAATGTTCCTCTCTTTCGCTCCCTCCTCCTCCTACTTTCCTCCTTGCACCCTCTATGGTGCTTTCCATTTATACCTTCTTTTCTAACTGCTACTCACTCACTAAATCTGGAAGGAAGAAGTTCAAGAGTGAAGAGAGGGTCCCAGAAAGGCCCCTCCTCACCCCCATGAACATGACAAGTCGGAGAGCCAGGTGCGCTCAAAACCACTCATCCTTTTTCAGACAAACCACAAGTGCACCATTTGCTGGGACATATGCAGAAAGGTATCCACTCAGACAGCCATTTCAACCATGTCCATTGAAAATCTTCCAGATCCAGAGAACCCGATGGAGGTCGCAGACCCGAACACAATAATGGACTGCCTCGATATAAGTACCAAGAAGCCACAGTGCTGACGTCATTAGTGACACCACGATGTAGCAGCGTTAGTCATGAAGCACACTCGCAGCCCTGCACAGCATTACACAAACACACACTCACATACACAAAGAACATGCTTATACAGTTTTGTAGGTAGAGGACAAATATATATATATATACATACTGTCAAAGCTTGTATTGTTTTTCTCATTAGCCAAATGCAGTAATGCAGAAACTCAAGGAAACAAGAGATCCTAAGCAAGCTTGCAGATGCCTAAAGCAATTAACCCTATGGAACTACTGGTATATATATGGAGCCTGATAGGACCACATTTGACTAGCTTATAGGTAACATAGCACAGTAAGAGCATGTATAAAATCATATTATAAGTCTAAGAAAAATCACAGAAGGCCTCAAGCCACAGAACACGAGACAAGAGGAGCTGGCTCAGGCTGTACGAAGCGTAGTTCGAGCACACAGCTAAGGTCAGAGATAAACAGTCATATTCCAAACTCCAGACGACAAAGGGACCAGCTGCAGGAAAATTTAATAAATCCTCATAAATGTAGACCCAAGAGCTCAATTTTGTGGTCCACAAACGTGATGCAGCCGAGCTAGACAATGGGCATTCACCCGTGGTGGGAAGAGAAGCCGTTCTCAGCAACCCAGACGAGAGGTCAAACAGGTGTTGCAACGTATAAACGCACTATCACAGGCAAAAGGTGGTCTACTACACAATACAATTCAGACCCATAGTCAGTTCACATCACCTTGAAGAGGTGCACAGAGGGCTGAGAATCAAGCTGGGGCCCAGGCCTGGGGAGATCAGCTCCAGCCAATCAAGAAACAGAAACCCAGTGGTGGATGGCAAAGGGCGCGTGCCAATGTTAAGCCCACTACTCCACAACAATGTAATATATCGTTTCTTGGGGATGGGGCAGGTCAGCCACCTGACATGCGAGGATCAGTAGAATAACCTCTATAGGGAATGTGTATATGGGTTACCACTGTCAGCACCCAACCAGCAATGGGGATAGTTGTTTTAGGGAAGGGCCCAGGGGATGATGACAAACCACATCAAAACTGGGGAACACGCATTGTAAAGTTGAGATGTACTGGAGAATCTTGATTGTCTTGTACGATCCCTGTTGATTTTTTGTAATAAGCCACAGTTCTAACTTGCCATTGGCCGAGTCCTCCATTTATTCTGGGGAAGGGTGTTGGGTCTTGGGAGTTGGACGGACCACCAGACGATCTCTGGCATACCTAGAAATTACCCTAACAAGTTGGTAGCAGAGTCGATAGTTGGGCTGACTCTCCCGCCGCAAAGCCTGGAGGGCTGTGGGACGCCTCACGGGTTTCGAGACAGCAGGGAGCGTGTGCCCCGTGTAAAGACCATCATGAGCCAGTCTGGGAAATATACTGCCCGAGGTCCGTGAGGAGTTCACCAGACTAGAAGGGCAGCGTGGCAGCATTGGGGAACGCGGTAGTCGAGCAGTGTCAGCAGACCACAGAGTGTACGTATTGATCAAGCCACGTGGCAACTAAGGGGAGAGGGCAAGTAATGGGGGGGTGTGAGGGTGGTATTGAGTATTGTTGAGTACCTTTGGAGTATTGGTGTGCACTGTCTAGTAGTGTTTAGCAGTGTCAAGTATTAGTAGGGACAGGAGCAGAGGTAACATCATTTGTTTGTGGTTAGGCCACATTCGGTTTTGAGGTAAAAGGTTCTGGTGAACAATCTAGACTATTGACTTGATGGCACGGACGACGGAATTATGTACATATTGTATTTCCTGTCGGCTGGGCATTTTAGCTCAGTTCATAGATTATGATATTCCTGTAAGGATTAGCAAAGGGAGCTGGCCTAGATTGCGGAAAGTGATTCGTCTGGTGAAGTCTCGCGGAGGCAGTTACTTACAAGGCGATGCTGTAGGCACAGATCGCACACAAAACAATATTGGTATACTCTACTAGGAGGCAGGTAGACAGCTGTGGGGTTTATGTTGGGGCTGCATGTATCTTTGGGTAACAGGGTTTTTAGCATTGTGCGCTCTGCAAGTAATTCTTAGCAATACCTTGACATCACCCGTAGGTTTGCAGATAGGACTTGGAGAACACGAGGTGGTGAGGAATCGGTGTTGAGAAGCTTGAGATTGACAGAGTAGGCTATCCATTGGCGGTGCATGCAAGGATTTTAGCTTCTCACATGTTTCCTCCATGAAGGGTTGGGGGGATTCCTCCATCTCGCCCCTACCCACCCTCCAGCAGCGGGTTAGGTGGAGACTTGTTCTGAGAAGGACGGTAATTGCTTTCTCTTTTAAGGGAAGTTACCCCAAAGCGTGCCACCAGTTTCCGGATGGTAGAGGGCTGCTGACCTGTTGCCTGCACATCCTGAGACATCATACTCTTCTGATGCACTCCTTTTAGAAGACAGTTGAGAGCAAGGGTCTTTTCTGGTCTAATTTTACTCTGTGGTTGGGATCCACATACCTTCAGTGATGGCAAATTATATCTTTGTTTAGAAAATTCACTGAACTAAATATATTGGGGCTCATTTTGCAAAAAGTGTAAATTGCATGGTGGGGGCTGTCTGCATTTGCTCTTTCATGACAATCTGTCTGCTCCATGCGATTTATTTATTTGTAAGACATAGTGGAAAAAAGTGTTGAGACAGATGGAATCACCTTTACATTTTCCACTACATTTGGGGAAAAGCATACACGCTTACTGTGATTAGTGACTGCAGGTGGCATGTACAATGGATTCCTATGGAATGTCTGCTCTTTAAAAAAAACGATTTTTTATTATATTTGCAGAACACAGCATTAACCGAGCAACAAGTGCATAGCAACCTCCTCAATACACAGCTGGTGCATAAGATGTACAGATAAAGACACCAACCATGTAAAAGGGACACAATAACCTGGATTGGCGAACACAAAACCTACACACAAAACATAACAAAAACATAAAAAACAAAAAGTCTCAGACACAGGGAGAAGGGTTGGTATTGAGTCTTTAGGGGCATACAGCAGTCACTCTCATGTGTGATATGACCCCAGTGTCTCTTAATCATGCCAATTCCCAGGTGAACAAAACTATAATGCTATTGCATCATCTGAGCACTTCACAAACTGTTTGCACAATTTTACATACTTTAACTTTCCGTCTTGTCAATATCCCACATTGACGACACTACAGGCGATTCACATCTATTATTGAATCTGCCACATTAGGGGGGGGACATTCCCCTTCCAGATAATCAAAATCAATGTCTTCCCACAGATCATGGATCTGAACAGGAGTCCTGGTTATCCCAGCTCAAGTCTCTATACAGTCCACCCAAATCAAAGTCTCCAGTCTCCCCGAAAACTGAATGCTTTTGCTTGGAATATCCCCAGTATCCTAGCAATCTCACTCCAAAATATACCAACCCTCCTGCAACTACAAGTAATATGAGTAAGGCTCAGTCCACATCCTGCAACTCCCAAAAATATGAGTCAAGCCACCTTCTGCTCTTCCGCACCCCCAGCACATGTTGCCTTCTAGCCCATGCCTATACATTCTCTCTGGTGTCCAAAATGTTCTGGTGTCCAAAATGTATTAAAAATGGTTGCCTGCTGAACATACAGCAGACCCTGATCTAGCTTGGACCCAAAATAGATCTTGAGGATCTTCTGTCTATCTTCCTCACCTACATGCCTTCCCCACTATTCCGCCCACAATTCAGGTAGGCCTCATCCACTTTTCTTTAGTTGTCTACCGTTAAGAAAAGATAAAGATTGCCAATTTTCCAAATGTGGAGAAGACTCTGGGATTCCCAGGACTGGACTGGCTTATCCACCCTTAATAAAGGCCACCAAAAAAGAGCTGGTTGCTCCCTTCCTCACCCATGAGTTTTAATGCCTCTAGCCAGGTTCCCACACTATCCTTGATGCAATTGAATATTCACCTTCTCACCATACATTTTCCTCCAAGGAAAATGTCTCTCCAAGGAACAATGGCTTTAGGCATCCTCCTGCACTGCTCTTTAACGATGCCTTAACGTGATCCCTCATAGCACATGAGAGTTTACTTAAATTGCAGGGCTCGTTTTATTTCTTCATGTCTGCAAAACTGAAATCCCCTCTTCATGACTTTTCTCGTACACTGCCTATGAAAAGCCTGTTTTCCCCTGTGAGTCTTGTTAGGCAGAATCACCTGCAGTACCCTTTGGGAACACTACAGGCAATTAGAATTACAAGTGTAAGCACAATTTCACCTTTGGTACAAGCCTCTACTACACAGTAAAGTGGTAGCGATGGCTGAGCAGCCAGACTTATCTCAGGCGTTTAAGTGAGCAGTAGAACAAGTTACACAAAGGACCAACAAATACAGTGATTCAAACAAACACTTACTCAAGGTTTCTTGGTAAAGAATAAACATTTATTTACTCAGTCAGTTACACTAGCAAGAGCAGCTCAATATCACACACTAATAAACCACAAATACACAACAGGAAAGTAAAATAAATAAGTTCAGCTCCACTGAAGTGGGAGAAAAATGGCACTTCATATACTTTTAAAAGGGGTAAAAAGACAGGGCTATGTGAATCAACAGCACAAATGCATTCATAGGCAGGGCAAAGAGTTTCAGTAACTACAACCAGCAATTCATCTCATAGGCCTGGGCCAAAGTTAATGGTTCAAAGTCTTTGTATTGGATAGCACAGTTCTGGTAGTAATGGTAAAGTCTTTGCCACAGAGTTTAGACAAATTTGGCTAGGGGAAAAGTTTGACAAATGTTTAAGGAAGAACAAGCCTTCGAAGTTGAGGAAAGTTTCATGCACTTTCTCGATGGCCGAAACGTGTTCCGGACGGCGGTTGCACAGTACCTTGTTATTGAAGAAAAGCTGTAGCTGAGGCAGTTGTTCCTGGCAGTACTAGCATACCACGCTGTTCCTGGGCTTAAGTCATGGGGACAAGAAGGAGGACGTCGGGAGATTCCTGCACTGCCCAGGAATGAGGCCAAAAGCTTAGCAAGACGTCTGCTTAAGGTGTGAGTGCCTTAAAGACCTCGAGCTGGTTTCCTTCCCTCTGGCTATCCGATTTTCAACAGCACTCTGATGAAAATTCAACCAGATGGTGTCCAGGTGGCTTATGAGTTGGTTGTTCCCACCAAACTCAAGGGAAGAAGTTAACCTTGAAGGGCTTCTATGTCGATTGGAGTTTCAGGCAATTCGGACCAGCAGTAGGGCTTCACCGGTTGTCCAGGAGTTGCAGCAGTCCTCTTCCTTCAGCTCATCTTCGGTTCTTTCGTTCCAGTGGTCGACTCTGCTTTACAAGTCCCAGAGACCTGCTTTTAAACAGTTTTCCCCCATTCATTCTAGCCTGGCTGTCACTCACACAACAGGATGGCTGTCCTTGCCGGACAGTCAGCCGGCCAATCACGCCAGAGTGCATTCAGGATTCCTAGGAGACTAAGCACAGGGAGTTTTGGGCACCTCCCTCACATCCTGTCCACCCCAGACAGTCAGGCGCCAGGGGAGGGCTTCAGCACTGAAGTCTGCCAAAGGGCAATGAACAAAGGGACAAACGCACGAAGGGCTTTTCCTAAAATAAATGGCAAAAAAAGATGACCGGAGTCTTTTTTTACAGTTAGGTCTTGGGCGCTATATTGAAAAACATGGGTGACCCGATTTTTAGCTACCGTTGTTAGCGGTCGGGAAAAATCACGGTAGTTGATCTAAACCACTGCCACCAGCCATTTAAAGTAGGAAAAGGTAACATTTGACTGTTACATGAGTGTTTTGACTCCGCGGAAGCTAGGCAACCCCTCCAGCACTCTATAAGAAGATAGTGTGTGCTCGGTCAGTAAATTTAAAAAGACTAGTAAAGCCAATTTAACTTTACATGCTCTGGGAGATGGTAGTCAGTCCCAGAGAAGGTATTTAAACCTTGGGAAGTCGAAAAGACATCCCTGTGCCACTGCACTGAAGGTGCTGTGTGACACACAGAAAAAGATGATGCCTATGGAATTGTTTTAAAACTCCATAAGCAAAGAACACAAAAGTAAAACACACACAACATACATGGAAAAGTGGTAAAAAAGGCTCACACTCTTCCCAGGTAGAAAAATCAAATCCTAGAAATCCAGAAACGTTGCTGGGGGTCTCAAATGGTAAGGGAAATTAGCACATTTTGAGAATTCTCCTTAACAAGTCCCCACAGAACATGCCCATATCTTTATAAAGTGTATTCAAAGACGTCTTGCTGACCCTATATTGGACAAACCTAAAATGTACAGGATTCTCTGTAACATATTCATCTTAACAACATTCACTTCAGCCAAGAGACAAAAATCCAGTCATGACGATCTGTTGAGGTCAGCTCTCAGTGAGTCTGCTACTTTGTCCAGGTTGTCACATGCATTATCTCGTATGTTCCTATGCATCTCTATGCCCAGATATTTGAATCCATCCTTACATCAATGGAAACAATAGCCACTCAGATGGTCCTTGTAACAGGTCCGAGTCATCTGCATTGCTTCAGTTTTATCTATGAACTCCTCTATTTCATGTGAAACGTCTGGGTAAGAGCTGACTGAATCTATTAGGAGGAGTAAGGAAGCATTAGGGAGTTGTTTGTTGATATATGGTATTTCCATTACATTGGTATTCCCATGGATCGTGTTCAACAGAGGCTTTAGCAATAGGTCGTATAAAAGCAGCGATAGAGGCCATCTTTGCCATGTCTCCCAGTTCAGTTTAAATTCATCAGAAATAACACCATGCTCTCATGTTGGTGTGCGGGGTGCTGAAAAAGCCCTGGAAGCTCCCAGTGAAATCAAATTTCATCAGCCACATTTCCAAATCTTCTCAACATACACTGGTAAAGACCCTGCCGCCATCACTCTGTGAAGACCAATCTTACCAGAGTTTCAAACTTACCTATATCAACCTGCTCAAGGCTACCGATCACTAAGGCCTGTCTTACCACCCTCTACACTGACCACCTGAAGCCACCTTCTTCTCTTACAGTATGGCTGCTCATATGCTCTTCTCTGTATGTATTGTTTGATACTTGTCTTTTGTACTGTACTGCGGCTCTTTATCTACCTGCATCCTGTCATTTATTTTGTAAATCAAGCTGTGTATCTCCTTGTAACTGCTGTGCCCCGATACCCTTGGGTCTGGTGCGCATTATAAATGAATAAACTAACAACCACACCCTTCCACCATCCAAATAGCAGCTATCATCACTTTACTAGAGTAACCATGACGTCTCAGCAGGTCAAGGAAAGTCCTTATAGTCAATTGCCCCACCGTTCCCCTAATGAACCCTGCCAGACTGTGGTGAACACATATGGGCATTACCCCTGACAATCTATTAGCCATAATTCTGGTTATACATGTAGGGACAGCCCCCTAATTACCTCAGCCCAAACCGGATCCACCACCTAATGAACATCTGAGGATGGTGTTGTAGGACCAATCTTACCCAAGTCAAAACAAACTACATTAGTTGACATGTTTTGTACAATTGTGCAACAGTTAAAACACTCCCCGATATTTTCCTACAATCCACCCCCCAAAATGATTGGTCAAAACATTTACAAAAGGGCTCCATCTTCGACAAATTCATTCTTTTTCATGGGTAACTGACAATCTTTACAACCATCTTCAGCTTGTGTTCGAAGTCCGCCTTTGCTGGGTATTGGTCCGTGGTAGGTCATGACATGGTACAGTGAAACATTCACATATTGCATAATTAATTACTGAGTAGCAACTAGCCTAGGGCCTTTAACCTTATGTATGTTTGCACATGGTCTGCTTGAATAGTTTAGTGATATGAGGAAGGCCTGAATAATCAGCTTTTCTTTGAACTACTGATTGAAATCTCCTCTGCCCCAGACTACTGGGTCCTCTTAAGACATACTAATGCATGCAACCACCACTCCACTACATACAGCCTCTAGTTTCACCATGTAAAAACAATTGACCTCTGGACACCCTGGCCTCGGGCTTCATCTTTATTGCTGGCCTAAGCAAATGGTCAACACCCTCTACGCAAATTCAATGCAATGAGCGAGATTACGTCTGTTCCATTGCAGAACTGTTAAATCACAAACCTTTGTCCGGTTCACAAACTGACCTTATTAATAGATGACTCATTCTTTCTTCCATCAACCCCCCAGTCCCAGAAAACCAGAATGTCCCTTCTACCTAATATTCATTGTGCAGCTGCTAACCACAAAGGTTGTGAATTTACTATTTCACCTGCCCTCTGACTTCTGAAAACCTGGCAAAGTCAGTTTAAAAGTCAAAGTGAATTTTTCAAAAGGGCCCCAACTACTGTTTTTTTGATTAATTTGTGAGATTCATGAATTCTCCATGTAATGGTATTATTGTGCATGCATGTTTTTACATTTGGTGGGTTTAACATTTTATCTATCTGTGTGCATGCAAGTTAATATGTACGTTTCTAGACCAACAGTAACACTAAAGTAACATTTCCCAACCATAATTACATACACTTGATGTATATAAAATTGTAACCTTGCGCCCAATTTGCCACCACATCATAGTCATCAATATGGAGCGTGCAACATAAACCCTTCATGATCATGGGGACCCTTCCTGACCACCACAACATACACTTTAGGAAGCAATACAGCAAGGATATCCGTCGGTAGTTTGGACTTCTGCTTTTAGCTCACATCTAGAGAACACCACTTGACGTGAGGCATTTCAGAGAGCTATTGATTGATTGATATTTTATTTCTATCGCGCTCATACACAAGTGTTTCAGAGCGCGACAAGGCAAGGGAAAGGGAACAGGGGAGAACAAAAACAACGATCTTACTAGGCCCAGTGACATTGAGAACGTGCAAGTGCAGGGCAGAGGGAGAAGGGGGAGAAGTGCATGGAGGGGGGAACAAAAGGAGAGTGTGGAGCGAGAAGGAAAAAACAAAAATAATAATAAAATAATAAATAAAAAGGCAACAAACAATGGGAGTGCAGCCAGCAAGTGGCAAGTGCTGAGTTTATGGCAGCAGGCCATGTAGGTCTGAAAGTGCAGGAAGAAAAGGGGAGGGCTGTATTGGTACAGATACAGACCCCAGTGCAGGGGGTGGCCCGGAGGCAGTGCGTGAGGGTGGCAAGATGAGCAGGTACCTGGGCCCAGAGGACAGAGGGTGGCCAGGTGCATGGTGCCGAGGGAGAGTAGAATCAACAGGGGAGAGGGGAGGAGAAGGCAGAAGCAAAGAGGAAGGTTTTGAGGTGCTTCCGGAACCGGAGATGGTTCTCCTCAAGTTTTAGAGTGGCAGGGAGGCCCCAGCCGAAGACAGAGATCTACCCCCAGCTCGTTTCTTTGAGAAACGACTGACCCTGAGGGAGTTAGAGGTAGAGGAGCGGAGTGCACGAGATGGGAGGTATTTGCGGAGGGATAGCTGAAGGTATGTTGGTCCCAGGCCCCAGAAAGCCTTGTGGACAATGCAGAGGGTTTTGAATTTAATCCTTGCATCCACTGGGAGCCAATGGAGAGATTTCAGAGCTGGAGAGATACGATCCCAGGGCTTGAGGCCAAGGACAAGTCTCGCAGTCCTGTTCTAGATAAGTTGGAAAGGGCGGAGAGTAGAGGCAGTTAGATTAAGAAAGAGGCTGTTGCAATAGTCCAACTTAGAGAGAACCAGAGCTTGGGAGACAGTGAGCTTCTGGGGGAATGAGAGGAAAGGAAGAATACCTCTGAGGAGGTGCAGTAGGAGGTTTGACTTTTTTGATACATCAGTGATGTGGGCGGAGAAGGAGAGTGTGGAATCAAAGGTGACACCAAGGTTCTTGGCCTCACAGGAGGGGATAGGAAGAGGGCCAAGGGAGGCCGGCCAGAGAGTGAGGGGAAAGGAAGGTGATGGTGTGCCAATGAGGAGGATCTCTGTCTTGCTGGCATTAAGACAAAGATCGTTGGCAGCACACCAATCTTGGATGGCAGTTAGGCAATTAGTGATGAGAGAGGTGGAGGAGGTGGCCGAGGGCAGCCTGAAAATGAGTTGAGTGTCGTCTGCGTAGCACTGGAAGTTTGAGCAGAAAATGGCAATACAGCGGGCGAGAATTGCCAGGTATTGGTTGAAAAGCCAGGGCAAGAGGTTAGGCCCCTGGAGAACACCAAAGGTGGAGACGAAGACAGATGATAGGAAGGACCCAAGTTGGACCTGGGAGGGTCGATCAGAGAGGAAAGAGGTCAAAAGCTCAAGAGCTATGAAACACTGGCAAACACCAATCTACTACTGAACTCTTCATAGTTAAGAACTGAGGCGTAGCACAAAACTTTGCAAATTTTGAGCCATTGCAAATGATAAAACAAAAAAAAAAGATTAGTGCAAGGAGACATGCAGAAAGTTGACCATTTTCGAAGGGGTAGCTATCGCCAATGATGCATTCTTTAATTATAATGCCCTTGTTATGTATGTAGAGCTTGTACCTGAAAGGCTATAAATAAAATATGTTCATATGCAATTACAACGCAATCTGAGGGGAATGTCTATGCTAAGAAAGGCACACAATGGCATACAGTATTTGAGATTGATGTATGAATATGCAACCAATACATTTTTAATGTTCAAGTCCATAAAATGTGTGCAACATCTGTAGCATCACCTTCACATCTCCAGCATCAATCATCGTTCAGCAGCCCTGCAACATGCAGTTTCTCAGGTGTCCAACACCAGTGCTGTAACAAGTTGTGTTGGGCAACCTGTAATCATGTTTCTCTTATCCCTGCTTTGTGACCACAGATAATTATTGAACATGGATTATCTGAAAATTGGGTCTAAAACTCTTTCCCATTCAATTTTCATGCCTTCAAAAATCGTGTCATTATTATTTGAGTCTCTAAGGAGGAAGTAGCAAAAAGAATCACTCTTCCTGGTCATAGTCCACTGCAAAATCGATTCAGCTAATATGGAACTTTTCACTGGCTTGCCTTTAGTTCACTTTAATGCTTTTTCTAAACAATGTTTCAGTTGCATAGATTTCCAAAGGTGCTTTGTAACTTTAAGAGAGTGGATAAGTCATCAAATGGATATACCATGCCATTTTGTAGTTCGATGTCTAAAACCCACCCATCAAAGGCCACAGCCCAAAAAGACAACTTTTTTTGGCTGATTTGGTGCGGCCTTCAATGGGCAGGAAAATTGCTATTTTAGGAGCGTTTTACCTCCTGATCACCCTGTCCCCACCCCCTCCGTCCCCACCTTCTCTCATGCAAGTGGGATTTTCTTTTAATCAGGGGTTTTACCCCACTAAACATTTCTTTCACTCTTCCCTTGCCCCTCCCTTCCATGCCACAAACATTGCATACCCCCACATATGCACATTGACACACACAAATATACAGTTACGTTCTCTCCACCCAGATGTGTTCACTCTTCCTGGCCGCCACGGGGGTAAGCCTATCAACACGTGTGTGCAGTGTGGGGCAAAGCTTGGCATAAGAGGCGTGCAATGTTCAGCAGTTTTATGTATGCTGTCTTTTTTTCCTGCAATCAATGGATTACGGGCAAAAGAATGAACACCCCTTTTGCACAACCTCTGATATAGATTTAATAACTCTCTTATGCAAATGTTCCTACCAAAGGGGCTTCCCATCAATGTACAATTTGACATGATGCCATAATGGGGCTTCTTCATGTATATGAGACTCTCTACCTAACGGTATAGCTATTTCCCTGCCATATTGGTTACTAATCAAAATTGGATCATTGGCTTTAAAGCAAGGGCATTTCAATTGAGACTATTTAATAGTGAGCATAACAAATGGCCATGAATGAAATTCCAGGCAATAGAATTGCACATTTGGTGAATTAGAAAGTGCAGAACATTTTCTAGTATAAAACTTGTTTATAGGCAATCTTGGTTTTATAAATCCCCAAACAAATTGCGTGATCTCTCTGAGGATCATCACTAGATATGTCTGATTATGTAGTAAAGGAAGCATGCGAAAAACATTCAATTGTAGAGCTATTACCATTTTTACTTTAAGAATTCAACCCATAAATTAGTAGGTTGAACGCTCTCTACTTGTGCATGTCACGTAATATGTTATTATTCAAAGTGTCTTGAAAGCCTTTATTCAGTATGATGCCCAAGTATTTTATCCCATGTGGTGTCGACTGAAAAGGTAAATGAAAAAATGTCTGCCTTGGTTGTAACTTTGGAAATTAGAAGTGCTTCACATTTAGACCAATTTATTTTATATCCAGTAAAGGAAGAAACATCTTCCATAAACTACATCAGTAGGTGCAGATATTATGCCAAATTGGTAATAGTCAATAAAATATCATCAGCATATAATATTATTTTATTATTCCCCATTTGTGTCTGAACCCTTGAAATATCCATATTACTCTGCACAGTTATGGAAAGTGGTTGTATTGCAAATAAGAACAGTGCGATGGAAAGTGGACTGTCTTGTTCCTCTAGCAATCTTGAAATATTTGGAAGTATATCCATTGCATAGTCTTCTTGGAGTCGGATATTGATACAGAAGTCTTACTTTGTTTATAAACATTTTGTCTAGTCTGAACCTGGAGAGGGTACTAAACAAATATCCCCATTCAACCCCGTCAAATGCTTTTTTAGCATCTAATCCGAGGGTGAGTGTGGATGTATTCGATACCCTTTTTTGCCAAATTATATGTATCAATTCTCCCTGACTGTCTCTGGTGGCTCTGCCTCGTATCGGGCCTATCTGGGAAATATGTATCAACTTTCATGCTATGAATTGTAACCTGTTGGCCAATATTTTTGTGTATGTTTTTAATTCAACATTTTATAGTAATATTGGTCTAAAATGTTCACAAATATCTGTTTCTCTCTGGACTTTTATTAAGGCTGCCTTAAATTCTCACAGGAATGCACCTCTGTTTTCCACATTTCTCATGCCCTCATTAACAAAGGAATTATTAAATTATCACAAATCTTATATGATTCTAATGGAAAGCCATCTTCTCCCTGTGATTTCCCATGTGCCATGCTTTTTATTACTGTTTTAATTTCCTGTTATGTGATACGGCCATGAAGGATCTTATTTTACTCCTGTGACAGTTTTAGGATATGAAGGTAGATGAAAACATTATTTTCTTCATTTAAACCTTTCCAAGACTTCTAATGAATACAGAGACATATATAAATTCCTAAATGCAATCACTATATCTAATGGGTGAGTAGTGATTGAGCCATCTGAATTTTCTTGTAAGAGAAATATGTCTGTAAGCTTTGAAACATTTTCATTGAACAATAATAATCCGCCAGCTATTTCCCCTTGTTCATAATGTTTTCGTTTAAGTATTTGTAATGAGAATTCAATGTTTTAATCAAAAAGAATGTATGCAAATCAAATTCAGTTTTGTCAATTGCTATAACAGTTGTTGGTCTGTAGGGGGAAAAGCATATTTAGCCAATAATTATTTTATTCTATGTTCCAGTTGATCGGTTTTGGCCAGTTTATATGCTATTACTTTTTTAGGATGTGGGTTGTCTGCCTGCAAATGTTTTGTTTGTGGGTGTACAGCCCGCAGTGTAACTGCTTGGGCCCCTGTTTCGACCATTCATTAAAAATGGGGGTCTGAGCAATTTTTGCATCCCCCTGCAAACCTGAGGCCAAAGATACCAAACATGGGGAGCGGGGGACACCCCCATAGCCCCTGCTCTTCATGTTTGGTATTTTCAGACCCAAATTGATCAAAAGAATTAAAACTAATGGTAGTGACCTAATTCGGTCAAATCTAAAATTTGTTAAAAACTTTTCGATCAATTTGGGTATTACTCTTGTTTATATGTTGGAGGGCTCTGCTGTCATTATCTTTCTTATATATTGCCTTAGATGATTCACATACTACTCCAGGGATGGAAACAGAACCCTGATTAATGTCCACATATTGATTAGCCAATATTTGTGACTTGTCGTTATCTGTTCCTGATCAACCATACCTCTGGGTTAAATCTGACAGTTCAATATGTTAATTAAAAAAACAGGAAGACGTAATGAAATTATCTATTCTAGCGCTGGATATCTATAGTCTTGAGCATTCGGATTAAATGAAGACCATGGTTGAAGAAGAGCAGAATCCTCTAAAATATCTTTCATTGTCCCTACAATGTTAAGTCCGGTCTACTTGATATGCCTACTAATGGGTCCATGATCAGCATCAAATCACTTCCTAAAAACACAGGGCAGGAAATCAGGTCTGTTAACATTCTATTTATTATAATAAAAAGTCTGCTTTTGATATATTGGCAGCATAGCAGGAACTCAGAATAAATATGTCATTCTGAATGCAAATTTTGAACAGTATTAATCTCACTTTCCCATCCCTCCACGTTTTGACAATTTTATACCTGGAATGTTCATGTAAGAGAATTGCAACACTAGACCTGCTACCAGCTGCACATGGTTTACCATTAAAAATCACATTACATACCCAGTTCCTTCCTAATTAGTGCTATATCAGGGACTTTGATCTTAAATCCTGCAATAATATGTTTTGCTTTACAAAGTGGGTCAATCCAATTACATTGCTTGATATTACACGCAGTCGTTTCACATTTTATCTCAACATAATGGCACACAAATCCCTGTTTTGCGTGCAAATAATTCCATGAATTACAATCACCAAGATTCTGCACCATATTTGTCACTAGTGGAGGGATCTTATTGAAAAAACAATTCATTGTATACAAGGATTCGCAATTGATATGATTAAGGCAGTCATAAAAGAAAAAGAGAATTCTCCATAACCATAACCACAATCATAGAAACCTCACATACATTTCAAGGTCTAATAATAGGAGCTGACAACAAACGAATATTATCTCTAAAATGTCCAACACTTTAAGCAAGGGTGATTTAAGTCCCACCAAGCAGAGTACCTCTTGTGGGCTATATTACAATAAGTTAGTCAAAGTGCTCACAACTGTTATAAAGACTGTCAAAATTTAATATTCAAGATGCAAAATCAAGTTCATGTTTCTGTAGGGTTCCAAGAATAATTTTGTTTTAGCATCTTATGTTACTAATATTCTTGCAAGTTCCACAAACAATGCTTCAAATTTAGCTTTTTCAATTCTTGTCAAAAATGGCTTCTACTATTCTGCTGTGGTTTTGGAAAAGTCTGTTAATATATATATATCTTATTTGCTTCATTATCAAGGGGACTGTTTCTTGTTACATATTGTAAAATTTTTCTTACATGGTGATAGCGTGATAAACACACTATGAATGAACTAGGTGCTTATTTTCTGGTATGGTTACGTAGACATATCCTATGTGCTTTTTGAATTTCCAAAGATGGTGAAAGAATAATGTTCAATCATGTGTGTAGACATGTTGTCATAAAGCACACAATATCATGGCATTCAATATCCTCAGGTGTGTGAAAAAAGGTATTATCTGGTCGACTAAGATGTTCCAGTCCATAGTGGATGGGTTTAATTCCCCTAGACCGCTTACTCTTCCGCTGAAATGCAGATCTCCACATAAGTCATTCTCCTGGCGTGTACTTGCAACACAGTTTTAATCTCCTTAATGTCTGATTAGGGATACACTGTGTCTTTTAATCAGTTCCAGATCATTTTGTAAAGTTATCTTTTCCCATAAATTAGATAATCTTGCAAAGGTAGATGGCTCCATTTGATGCGCATAGGTGGAAGGTTGGTTCACTGTTTTCCTGTGATTATCATCCTTATTTTAATATTATTTTATGATGTTTTCAACATTATGAAAACTGGAATGTTTACAAATATTTTGTGAATAAGTACAATAATAAAATCTCAGTTATAGTACAAACTGGTATCCATAGAGGAGTATCAACAAGACTGAATATGAGGGTCACAGTGAAAAAATCTGTAAAAGAAGCTCATTCCTGAGTTAAGTGACCACTATAGTCCATTTGCCAACTATTTTGACTTTACATACCTAGGTGTTCAAAGATGGCTACCATTTCCAATAGTCATAATCCTCTTTTATAGGCTCTGGAGAAGGAGTCTGCCGTTAAGGGGAAAACCGGTAATCAATAAATGACATAGAATTCACTTTTAAGTGTGTTATTTGAGATCATTCATTATTTACCATGTTTGCTTGTTTGGCAATGATCTCCAGCGAAGATCAATTGAACTACACTCCTCTCCAACACACAACGAGCGCAACACCGGAATCCCGTTGTAGACCATTCAGCAGTTTCCAAGTAACAATTGAATCCTCTGGGTGTACTGTCAGTTAGTGTGCTGCTCTATCTTACTGTCATTCTGCTTTAGAACTCATATGGAGAGATCATTCCTGAGGCGCGCACTCTGCAATACGGTGGTCACTGTTGCTAATAATATTCAATGTACTCTGCCTTTTGTCACCCGTCTTACCCCACAGGATTGATGCACACCTGTTATTTTACAATATTGAGCCTTATAAAACTCCTTAAAATAGCCCTATTTGAGATTCCTCTGCAGAGGATTAAGAATGGGCCATCGCCGGCCACACCCAAATGCACCCATGGTTGAAATTATACATAACTGTGTATCCCCAAGCACTGGTGGGGGTAAAATATAAGGATAGAACTATATTTAGTTAGATTGTGAGGCCTTATAAGAGATACAGTTATAATTGCAATGGACCAATCTGCTGTGGCAAATTGATAATATAATTAGGATCCCCCTAAATTAAATCATCTCTGGACTCATCTAATGGAAACATTTTGTCTGAACTTTATTGGGGTATTAGTCTGCCCAAAATCCCCAACCACTTGGGTGGTGAAGATAAGGATCTCCAAAGAGGGTGCAAGACCTTTAAACCACCCACTCCAGGGGAATATTTGTAGTAGCCTGATGCTGGAAAGCCTGCCTCCAGCTGGAACAGTGGCACCCAGGACTCTGCCTACTGGAAGTGGGACATCTCCAAGTGTTCTCTTTCAACTATCCTGGCTAGGCAGACTCTCTTGTCTTTCTCTGAGACTCTGGACAGGGTCCTTGGATGCACCATGATCAAAAGGAGAGCCTTGAGATCTGTCTACTGCACAAACCGCTTTTGTGCCAGATCAACTACTCTCTAGCCATTTTGAAACGCTAAAAGACCCAAAAGAGTTGCCTTTGGCATTCTACATTTTTTAACCACTTCAAGCCACTGACTTGACACCTCCTGCCTGTTCCCAAGCATCTTAGAAGCAATATCTGCTATAGATCTGCATTGCGTAGTGGGCCCCAGTCAAGACAGGTTGCGGTAGAATTTGAATCACTGCATCAAGACACATTTGAGCCGTCGAAGCGCAAGTATCTGCCTATCAGCTAATGTCACAACACTCTCTTTGAATCGATTGCTGCTTGTTAAAGTGCACCATGTCTCCCTCCCATCAAACCAGTATGACCACCTCAACACTGACTCAACCACATGAAAATCAACCAAGATTGACGCTGTCGAGCAAACAGAAGTAGAATAAAAGGTATTCCACAGTATTTCTGTCCAGCTGGCCTGGTTTTAAGGGCCAGAGTGACAATTACACACCCACTCCAAACCTTTTTAAAAGACATAGGGCCTCATTACGAGTTGGCCGTTAAGAACGGGTCCATTTCCGGCATGCCGGAATGAGCGTGTCCGTGCACGTGTGAACCCGCTAACAGCGGGTGATTATGAGTGCGCGAGCACTCGCGTTCCCCCATGCCGGTAGTGGCAATCCCGCCATGCCGGTAAGGTGCCACCAACCCCCTTATACCGGCATCGCGCGGCACGCCCATAGCGTTACCGCTTCATACCAACACCTGAATACCGGCACGGTGATACCGGCACGGTATCATCGTGTACTTAAAAAACAGATCTGGAAATTATCTCATCGCGCAGGAACGGGAAATGGGCCGCCGGCCATCTTTCAAAACACAATCCATTGCCACCCTCCATAACCACCACTACACCCGTGTTGTTGAGTGCAACAACTCAATCAGGATGTCGAAGGCCACCAGAAAAAGCACCCAAAGGAAGAGGAAGCAGCGTTTTTGTGATGCTGAACTGACAATGCTGGCAAACACCCTCGAACAGCATGCTGATATCATCAGAAGCACAAACGTTAAGCATGCGGCCCAAACCCAAAACAAAAAAAGGTGTGGCAGGAGGTTGCTACGAGGGTGTCGGCAGTGGGGAGCACCCCAAGGAGCGTACGGGATTGCCGAAAGCGCTGGGACAACCTCCGCCTCCGGGTCCGGAAGATCCTGTCGGAGAACCGGAGGGCCGCAATGGCGACAGGCGGTGGCACACACTCCCCTGTAAAGCTCACTGCATGGGAGGAGATCGCAAGTGGATTCATCGACCCGGAATCCATAGAGGGGATAGGAGACCAGGAGTTTGGCGCAGCAACTACAACAGAGGAAGGTGAGTGAATCATCACATCCACGCAAATCAAAACATGATGTGACACAAGTGATGTGGAAGTCAGATTAGGCACGCCAATGCATGTCCCAAGGCGACATCAACAAATCAATAGAATAATGAGTGCCACCCCCTGCACCACACGCATGATGAGTGAAAATTCCAATCCCAACAGAGGTGCAACATGACCCAACCATGCCCATGGCCCTCCCCCAGACACCAAAAGAATCCAATGCCACCCGCCATGCAATGGTTGCCAATATGTCCCCTCAGTACACCAAATGCCACACAACAGAAATTAAATTGTACCTGTATGTATGAAAATATCACACCGCAAAACATCACAGCTGCCATTTGGCAACATCACTGATGACCTGCATCTCTTCTATCTCCCAGGCACCGATGAGGAAGGTGGAACAGAGGACAGGGGTGCGAGCACATCCAGTGCACGCAAGGGGACCAGGGCCACCGCCACCCCCTCGTCCAAGAAATTGCCTGCAGCCACACCCAGTGTGCCACGCAAGGCATCAACCCTGCAGGGGGAACCTGCTGCGACAGTGGTAGCTGTTCCGCCGGCCACCACGGACGTCGTGTCCACAGAGGTGGCTGAAGAGGCAGAGGTAATGTCCGGAACGCCCAGCCCAACGCCCATTGCCAGCACCCCCCACCTGTGGAGACTGAGAGCCAGGATGACCCATGTCTGCATGACTCCGACCTTGGAGAATAGGACATTGGCATCTTCGAGGAGGACACTGCCCAGGACGAGGACTCCACGCAGGTGCCTTCCACCACCCCGCCAGCCACCACCCTGCTTTCCACCACCCCGCCAGCCACCACCCTGCCTTCCACCACCCTGCCTTCCACCACCCAGCCAGCCACCAGTACACCTGCGGCTGAAACCCCCTTCGAGGTCCGTCTGGCAAGGGTAGAGGCCCGCCAAGAAGAAATGCTACAGATAATGCGACAACAGGTCGTCGCTGGTGATGAGGCCATGAAGGCCATAGCCACGGCCATTGCTGCCAATACAGCTGCCGTGGAGGCGTCCACGTGTGCATTCCGGGAGTGCATGGGGTCACTGACCCAGGCCCTTCTTGCGAACATCACGCAAGTGCAGCAGCCACACCATGGCCCAGCCAGGGGACTGATAATAGACACCTCAACCACGTCATCCCCTTCCACCTCGGTGCAATCAAGCCCTGTGCGCTTAACGCGCAGGAGTGCACAGCGCTCGGCCATGGCACCCCCAGACCCAAAAGTCGCAAAGAAATGACATTATGGGAAATGACGATATGTGAGGAACTACAATGGTGAAGGCAACACTGTTGGTTGCACACATGGGGACATTTGGGATCTGTGGGGTGGGTGAGGGAGTTTGTTGGCCTATTCACTGGGGTATGTGGGGTGGGTGAGGGAGTTTGTTGGCCTATTCACTTGGGTATGTGGGGTGGGTGAGGGAGTTTGTTGGCCTATTCACTGGGGTATGTGGGGTGGGTGAAGGAGTTTGTTGGCCTATTCACTGGGGTATGTGGGGTGGGTGAGGGAGTTTGTTGGGGGGTTCTGGGAGGGGGGAGTGGGCACAGTTTTGCTGTTACAAATAATACACAAGTTGTGATGAGAAAAATCCATGGCTGGACATTGTTATTTTTCGTGTTCATCCATTTAATGTGTTACGCTGTTCAGTGCCCAACCACCAACATTCCCTTTGTGCATGTTCACATTGGCCCAGTGTCTGACTGACACAAGTCATTCATCGTCCTTATGTTTCAAAAGTATTCGTCAATTAGTGCTTGGCGTACAGCATGGCCGCCCCGTGCATCACGTACTGGCAGGGGGGCTCCATCGCCTCCGTCTCCATCCCCTTCATCTTCACCCGGCCCATGCATGTCAATGTCAGGTGGCAATGGTACATTCCTTCGGACACACATGTTGTGCAGCATGACACAGGCTATGGTGATCTTTGCAACCTTCTCAGGCCTATATAGGAGTGCCCCACCAGACCTGCTTAGGCAGCGGAACCGCGCCTTCAACAGGCCAAAGGTCTGCTCAATCACAACACGGGTACAAGTGTGCACACGATTGTACTCCTCTTCATGGCTGTTCTGCGGGTTCCGCACAGGGGTAAGTAGCCACGGCCTCAAGGGATATCCTCCATCACCTGCAAGCAGATACAAATAGGTGTGTGTCAGTCTGAACTGCCACCTTCAGGGAGCACGGTCATGGCAGCAGCTATTTGGTGTGGGCATGCACACGTCCCTGTACGTGTACCAAATAGTCACCTATATGGAATGTATACTGTAAAGAGGTGTGGAACACTGGATGGGGTTGAATAGATGATGCAGGGTGTAATCATGCATGCTGAGGCAGATGTGATGTGGCAGTGAGACAATGTTTAGGCTCCAATTCATGCTGTATACTCTTCACTATGCATGGTCACACTAGCCACATTGCTACAGTTGCCATCCTATTCAGTCATGCATTGCTTGCTATCACCATGGTGCCCAGGTTGTGCCTCTAATTTGTTGTCATCCATATGCATTATTTGTGATATGTGGCCCAGTGATGTGTCATTTTCCGTTTGGCTGGGTCAGGTGAGGAGTGTTTAGCTCTGCATTAACTCTCCACTCACTGGCTATTGCTACCCAGGTGTACTATTAACCCCCACTTTCCCACCCTGGTGAAGTATCCCCCCCTTTCCCACCCGGTGCAGTAGCCCCCCCCTTCTGCATCCGCACACATGAGTACCCCACAGCATGGCCATGAGCCTGTTGTGCAACTCACCGAGCAGCCAGGCACGTGGTCCAGTATGTCGCTCCATGTGACGGGGTAGCGTGGAGTTGCGCAGTACCATGGCATCATGTGTGGATCCAGGAAATCGGGCGCAGCAATGGGTGATGACCTTGCTGGAGTCACATACCATTTGCACATTGATGGAGTGGTATTGCTTGCGATTGCGGTACACCGCCTCTGTGGCATGGGGGACTACCAATTCCACATGGGTGCAGTCGATGGCACCAACACAATTGGGCATGCCTGCCAGTGCATGGAATCCTACTTTGGTTTCGGCTATCTCCTGGGCAGTCCGTGGTAGGGATATGTGGGTGCTTGCGTGCTTCAGGAGGGCATCCAGCACTTGGTTCAGCATGCGTGAGAATAGTGGTTGTGAAATGCCATGCAGCTGGCCCACTGTGTGTTGGTAGGTGCCTGTGGCCAGGAAGTGTAGCACAGACACCACCTTTAGTAGTGGGGGGATGGCAGTGCGTATTTGTATGTGGCTGGCAATTTCGTTCTGTATCATGTACACTATGGTGGTGATGGTGTCACGGTCCAACCGGTACAGGTTGTGGATCTGCTCAGGGGTTAGGTTGAATGGGCTGGGTCTGGTGCGAGGGATTGGTGGCTGCCTACGAGGCGCTGGTGGCTGCGCTGGTGGTAATTGCTGGCCCTGTCTCACCCTCCTTCTCCTCCTGCGTCTCCTCTGTGCTGCCTGTTCTTGCTGCTGTAGTTGTTGTTGTTGCTGTTGTTGCTGTAGTTGTAGCAGCATAGGCATGTCCTCCTGCGCCATGATTGCAAATGCTAGTGGTAGCATTTTGGTGTAGGAAGGGGTGTGGTGTGTAGGTGTGCTCCTTTTGTACTGGGCCACTCTACATTGCCTACACCTGTGGGGGGGTTGTGGTGTGTGGGTGTGCTCAGTTCATACTGGCACAGCCTCCATTGGCTCCACCTGGGGGATTGTGTGCACCTGTGGCAGCTGCCTTGTATCTTGGTTGCTGTTTGCGGGTGGTCCGCGATGCCTGTTTTGCCGGCATCATGCAGCCCGTTATTACCGGGTTCGCGATGCCGGTATTTGCATGTTTGCGTGGGTTGTAATTGGCACCTATTACAGGCATGCCGGTATTTCCTGTCTGAAGAGGCGCGTGTACGCGCCTATGCCGCTATTTGCGGCACAGTAAATAACAGTGCCGTTAATACCGGGTTTGTGGGTCAGAATGCTACGGAATGTTAAATGATGCCGGTATTTACATACCGGCATCATTTTCCCCTTACCGGCATACCTCGTAATGAGGCCCATATACTTAAAACTTTAAAAGTGCTACAAAGACAATTTTGCATACGTGGTCTTCATAAGCAGAATCCACCTTTCAACTAAAAGTTGGCATATTTCATTAAAGGGATGGGCTGTCAGAGTTTTTATGAGTGTGTCTGTCTTTTAAGTTTGATTAAAATTAAAGTCTTATTTTTAAAAGAACCTTGATTGGATATTTCTTTTTTTGTGGTACCACAGTACTATTGTTGTTTTTAATGCTTTCTTGCAGTTTCACGCCCCTCTTGAAGAATTTCGCCTGTTCTCGGCCCATGAAAGAGGCTTGAAGTATACCTTTCATGTTGGGCCTGTTTCACCTTTATGATTTGGCATCACTGCTGGTTTAGTAGTAGTGTGGGGCTGAGTAGGAATTTAGAAACCACTACTGATCCAGAGCAGTAGCCATTTAATCACACAACAATGTATTTATTGAGACTTATTGATTTGCATTGCAGGCATGAGCCGAGCCTCCCTCTGCTCTATAACCGTGTTTACTTTCTGGGAATTTCAATAAAAGAAATGGCATTGAAATGTGCATGTGAACATGAATCATATTTTTTTGAAAAGTGCTGCACAAAAGGATGTCAACAACAAGGAGCATACTGTTGCAAAACAGAAGTTGCGGTTTAATCCTGTACATCTATATTGCTGTCGTTTAAATGTCAGTGAGTTAGAATGTGTTATAAACAGCTATGAATAAATAGTATTTTATGACAAAGGAGCATTCTTCAGTAGCTGCCCTCTAAGTGAAATGTTTATGTAAGAAAGCGGCTTCAGAAATGCCAAGAAGGTAGCCAACGTAAAGTTGGCATGTTCTGTTATTTTAAAGGTAATGGCGTGGAGCAGGGCGGTGTGAGGACGACTTGCAAATTGGCCGGAAAATAAGTCATTTATTCATAAAAGTATCTATTCAGCATTGAGCGCTGCATATGCAAGTTTGGAAAATGATGTTTTCTTAAGCATATCCTATGGAAAGTCGTTTGAAAACGTGCTGGCACACGGGTGGTTTGTTGAGCAGACACCCAGCGAGGTGAACAAAAATGGCAGGAGGCGTTATATAAGACCAATTTGCATACTTTAAAGCATTTCTAAGTTGCATTTACAGAATGCTTCTGCATTGTCTAGTTATAAAGACTAGCATTCTTATTTTCGGAAATGTCATTTGATTGGCGACCTGTTTTAAACTATAATTTTAAGCTTGGAAACGTGCACAGTTTAAAAGAGGAAGAAAATGTGTCACGCCGCACAGACTAATGACCTCCTGGTAAAGACCTCCCCCCTCTCTTAAATATCTCCTTGCATAAATAAGGCTTTTTAGAGTGTCCATTTTTTTCGCAATTGCTCATAATAATTGCCTGCATGTTTTTCAGTTTTTCTGGTCTCAAGTGTCTCTTATGGAGATACTGCTTTCCCTCCCAGTTGTCTCAGTACGAGACGGCTATACATGTAGCACAGTTCCCTGGTTAGGGTCCGTGTCCTTGTCTTGGAATTAGTCAGAGAAACCCCCTCTACCTAGCTAGAGTCCGAACCCTGAAATATCAAGCCCTCATGAACCTCCATGTGTTTGTCTGCCCTGCTTACCGCTTCCTTGCCTCATCCCTCTTGGTTGCCTATTATTGAAATGCTCCTCCACCTGCAACATTTAAAATATTTCGATCAGAGCTTTTTGATCACGCTAAGTAATCACCTACCATGTCTCATATGAACTTGGAAGGCCTATGATGCCATCACTCCACCTCTGCAATCAACTGTGCCATTACAGATGTGTAAACCAATGGATATTGGTCCTGGGAGTATAACTCAGGGCAACGTGCTCGCCTTGGAAGCAAGACAACACAAGCAACACAGGTTCAACCTATGGGTGACTAAGAAAAACAAAATAATATATAAACTTCCTGTAATAGGCCTCAATGACAGCAGGACTGTGTGAGTGCTTTAAAAATGTAAATAAATATAATACAACTATTAATGTGGCATTGGTGTGAAGATACAGAATTGATTAGAGATGTATAGAACACATTGATTTATTTAGCCATTCTTCTTTTAGTTAGGGTTAACCCCACCCCCGCCTTCAAAGCCAGCAACATGCAGCTTGTAAACTCCCTCCACAACCATGTCTGCAGCTCCTTACCTCCATGTTGCGATCCTGATGAATGGAAAGAAGACTGGCTTGTTATTCCACATTTGTATGTTTCCCATGCATCTACTCCCTGGTCATTTTAGGAATATACACCACTGCCTTTGGGCTATCTCCTTTCTGCCGCCTTCTCTTGACCCCCTCGAGCCCTCCTTGCTCTCTATTGGTTTGGCTCTGGTTAACACATGACCGGAACCATAAACAGGCATTGGAATGCCTTTAAAATATTTCCTTTACTGCATCGCTGCACTCCTTTGCGCTCAGCACTGCTTGGGTAAATCTTGTGATTCCTTTGCAACCCGCATCCTCAGGTGGGTGTATTTTAGTGAATTAAGGCCTGCTCCCTTTTCTTTACATTTTTTTGTCCCACCTCCGGCCCTCCTTGCTCTCCATTGGTCCGGCTCTAGTTATCATGTGACCAGAACCTCCCTTTGACTAGCATTCCTAGGGCAGCCTTGCCCGAGCAGCCATATGTTATGGGCCACAAGGCAAAGGGCAGCTCCCTACTAAGCAACTCCACCCCATGTTTGCCCATGTTCACCAGGGATGCCTGACGCAGACAACCTGCAGCGGCTGATAGGGTAAGTTTGGTGTGGGCGGGGAGTAAAGCCATTACTGCTTTCCAGTAAAACCCCACCACTCTCATTACCTAATTATCGTATACCTACTTGCATCCAGCCCAATTGTCTAACTGGTTTTTCATTACTCTGCCAAAGTTGAATCTACGTTGCTTTCCACTACACTGTTGAAGTGAGTTTTAAATCCGGATGCATTTCAACACTGTTGTGTATTTGAATCTAGGTGCATTTACCCACTGCTATGAATATTTTAATCCAGGTGTATTAGACCAATGCTTTGAATTTTACATATATTGGTGCATTTTCATACTGCTGTATACTTAAAATCTAGGTACATTTTCCCACTGCTGTATATTTTAAATCTAGGTGCATTTGCCCACTACTGTGTATTTTAAATCTAGGTTCATCTTCCCAATGCTGCGTGTTTTAAATCTAGGTGCATTTTCCCACTACCGTGAGTTTTCAATCTGGGTGAATCTTTCCCAACTCTAGACACCATGCCTCACACTGCCCAGATCAGAGTGGTACGCTAGTGCTCCAGAAACCTAACTAATGAACTACCCAGCTAACCTCTCCCCACTTCCTCGACCAGCCTGCCTACCCCCAACTACACACGCAGCCCCTTCTATCCCCATTACCACACCCAGTTAAACTCTACCTATCCAAAAACCAACCACCCCCACTACCCACCCGTCCAAACCTGATGCAGATCTTGCGCTTCCCAAATCAGAGCTGCATGCTAGCGATCTAGAAACGAAACATCAACCCCTCAGCCTCTCTCCCATCTCTCCTCTCCAGCCCCTCCCACCCAGCCACTCCCCCACACACATACACCCCCAACCATTTTTCCACTTCTCCCTCTTCCCATATCTACCTCACAAACTCCCCCTCACCCCACCAACTCACACTTCCCAGCGCAAAGTGCAGCAAGGGCTGCCATGGCCAACACACCAATCTGAACAGTCTCCTAATCCCCACTCTCACCCACATCCCTCTGGCAGCGCGAACAGCATGAAAGGGATATGGTCTCGGCCACCTCAGGACCCCCTCCCACTTTTTTCTCCCTTGCTCCATCCTAGTTCCCAATTCTTGCCCCCTTTCTACTCCACCCAAAACTCCCCACCCAACCCTGTCCCAGCTTTATTCCCATCTCCCCAAAACCCCCAAACCTCATTTGCCCAGTTACTACTCCCATGCCACCCTCTGAACACCCCATCTTATGCCACTTTCCCACTAATCATACATCCCTGTCCTACAACAACGCACTGCGTGACCTGAGCCTGGGCAGATCCTCCCACTCACCATTCTTCTCTAACAACATACACACTGACACCTGCTTGTACTCTTAATAAACTCCCCTCTCCCCCGGAAATCGAACCTGCTCTCTTGCATATTCAACACCAGTTCTGTCTCCAAAAACAAATGTAACATCTTTGACTTTATGTCAGCCGAAAACCCGGATATGCTCTTCATCAGAGAGACCTGGTTTGCAGAACTCTTCAATCATTGCCCCTCCAGCATATATGGGGCCCCAGTCTCATATGGTACTCAACCCACCTCAAATCTATCAAACCTCTCAAGCACTGACTGGAGCAGACTTGGAAAACCAACCTCACTCCTCAAAAAAAATCCTCTCTTGCAAGACTGACAAGGGCCTGCCAATCGGAAATTAGGAAAGCCAAAAAACCTCCAATCAGGAATCTTCCTGAAAGGCTTCAAAATCTCCTTTATCAAACCTCTCCTCAAAAAACCGTTGTTCGACCCACTCATTTCTCATAACTACTGGCCTATTTCCAACACCTGTTTCATTGCCAAACTCCTGGACCACACAGGATATAAACAGCTCTGCCTCTTTACAGAATCCAACAACCTTCTTTACCTGGCCCAAACAGGCTTCAGACCCCTCCGAGGAACCGAATCCTCCGTTGTGTCCGGTTGGGATGACTTAAAAAGAACAACGGACATGGAAAGATGTGCAGAGCTCATCCTTCTCAACCTGTCGGCTGCCTTTGATACCATTGACCACACCATACTCACAGACGGGCTTCTCCCAGAAACCAACTTCAGCTATGCTATTGACGAGGATGACATTTTCAGGTGCTGTTTACTGGTTTACCTCCTTCATGAATGACAGGACACACTTTCTCTCCAGGCCCCCTATCAATTCAATCCCACCCGGTCAAATACAGAGTACCAAAAGGATCCTCCCTACCTCCCCTCCTGCTCAACCTATATGTTGACGTCCACGGACAGACTCTTTGCAACCACAAAATCCACTTTTACCAGTATGCAGACGACACATAAATATACTTACACGTCATCTCATCTAAGAAATCCACACCCCCAGACACTATTTCTCCACCATCACCACCTGGATGGCCACACACTTCCTAAAACTGACTCCAACCAAAACAGATTAGCTCCTCATATACCCCTGGCACAGAACCAGCCTTACCCCTTGGATCTCACTGGACCTCCATGTGGCCAAACCACACATATCCATCATAAAACCAGTAAAGTCCCTATACCATTGACCCCCACATAACCTTCACACACCACATAGCTGCCTTCACAAAAACATGCAATCTAGAGCTGAACAAGAGGAGACATATCCTTCCCCCTGATAACTTGCATATCGCAGTCCAAACACTAGTGCTCTCCAAGCTGGACTACAGACATGCAAACATCACTGGACACCCCAACAATACCATTGCCCCACTGAACCCCATACACAACACAACAGCAAGACTCATTGTACACCTACCAAAACACTAGCACATCACCCCTATGGACTCTGCATCCTACACAAAAACATCCACATCATAACCCATCCTACCTTCACAACAAACGGAAACGAAACACCCACACAAACATCAGACATGCCACATTAAATATCCTACACAATCCACAAGCTTACATGCACATAAATAGAAGGCTTCCCACGATGGGCACCCCGTCCCTGAAACACCCTCCCACCCCACACCTGTACCTCGCCTGTCATCATCACTGTCAGCTGAAGCCTCAATTCTTGCCTTTTTCCCTGTATCTAAACCAGCCACACCATCTCCCCTGCTAACCCTTGTCTATCCTAATTTTCCTTTCCCATTCTGAAACAATTGTGCCTTCTTTTTTCCCCTCTTACCTTTGAACTTTATATGGTGCTCTGAGTAAGGCCAGCACAGCACAAACATTTAAATATTAACATTATATGTTGATCAGAGATATGGATTGCCATTAATGCTAATAAATGCCATATTAGCAGACATGCTGTGAATATCCATGCTGTTAGTATGTCTTTCCTCTTGACCATCTGGTTGATGTTCCATCTATATTTGTCTACTCTACTACTCTAAAGCATATGGAAACATGATTTCTCCACTTATTGTAAATCCACACTGTACAGTGTTTCTGTTAGGAGGTCTTCGTTACCCATGCCAAATAAATACAAATTAATGTATACATTGAATGTTAGGAAGTTAGCTTAAAATGAGGTGAGAGTAAACTCCTTTTGTTAAACTCAAAATGCAGCGGGTGGCGCTGTTGTGCAGTCAAACATGGTGGCTCCCTAAACTGTGAGTCCTGTGGTATGCCGTTGCATTATTGATTTAATATTTGGTTCACTGGCAAAATACCAATTTTTGACCAACTATCCTGGGTTGTGGAGCATGGCTGTTGCTTTCGATGGCCGGGGATGTTCCTTACCAGCTATGCTGGTGCTCATACTCCATTGACCTCTCAGGAGGCCTGCGGCAAGGAGCATGCTTCAGGCTCTGCGTGGCATCTGCCTGTGGTGACCGCGCTGCTTGCTACCCAAAGTATGTTCTCTGCAGTGGATCCTTATGCCACAGCAGCTGGGCGACATCATTCACCTTCCCTGCTTCACTGAAATGTAGGGAGGAAGGCACAAATTGGTGCAGAGGCTCCCTACTGCTGCTGCCGGCCTTCAGGGACTTCCTCTTGGCACCACATTCTCCAGCATAATTGTGGCTTGAAGCACCACACTGCCTCTGGCGTGCGGCCACCGTCATGCTCACCCCCCCTATCCTTCTCTTTGGATCCCTAACTTGTTGATGAGTGACTACACCACAATGCTCAACATACAATCATATTGCATCAGTGCTCCTTACTCTTAATTATTTATTTATTTACACTCAAATGTGCAATGTAATTGGCTGGCTCTATAGATCACAGGCAGGATCTCATGTGCTGCGTTGCCCCTGGGTGCTGTGGTAATCGACAGTTGGTGTCCTTGGGTTGAGTTTAAGCTTCACCTCATACATTGCGCTGTGGAAAATTGCTGTCTGGTGAGTTGTGTGGTGCCAGGCAATTTGGATTCCTTTGCTAAAGCCATGTCTAAGCCTCCGGAGGCATCTGTGTAGTCCCAGGAAAGGTCAGAATTATCCTTAATTACCCTAGCTGGGGTAGGTTTAGACATGCTGCAAATATACCAAGGCATACAGGAGAGTTTCCACACAGAATATAATAAGTCTGAACTGGAAGCAGAAAGTGCACAAATAACTGAAACTGAGGCGAGGAGCAGTAGCACGGAAGATGGGTTCAACGAACTGCGCTCCTCATATACAAATATGAATACGGACTTGCAAATTCCCAAAGCTAACAGTGATGATTTTGAAACTTGCTCCTGGTGTAACAATATACACATAGTTGGTGTGCCAGAAACTGCAACACAAGGTAACATGGAAAAATGTGTGGAGGACTTACTGAAAGAGCTGTTGGCTAACCCTGCCTTGTCTCCCGACTTCACGGTTGAATGTAACCACCGCTCAATGGCACTGACACCTAGGCAAGGTGCTTCAACTGGGCCAATTATTGCACAGATCCTAAATGACAGGTACTAGGATTTAATATTGAAGTATCCCAGGGAGAGGGGCGACCTTCATCTTGTCTACAATAGGGTATTTTTATGCCTAGACTTTTCAGATCCTTCCTGGGCATGAAGAAACTGTTACGTGAAAGGAAAATCCAGTATGTAATGTTGTTCTGGAGACAAAACATATTTTTTTACAGTACTGGAAGAAGCAGTAACATTAATAGCACAAAGCATTCATATGGCCAGTAGTGAACCATCTACTTTGGATCAAACTGACTTTTAAATGATCTGTTCCCGTTGAGAGATTGAGTCAGGAATAACTTGTTGTGTAGATCCTCACTACTCTGGTAAGGTGTGGTCAATAATATTTATATTGGCCCTATTTAGACCACAATGAATTATGTGGTTATCATTGTCATGAGTGGGTTCTGTTTTTGGTTACGAAGGTTTCGGGATTACATTTTGGCGAATGGGGAAGCATAGGGGACGCAGGGTGCATAGGTTTGGGACAATTTGTTAATAATACACTTGGTATATTAATTATATCATGTCTGGATTTACTGAACATGACAAAAAGGGGCTCTATATGTTTGTAAAGACATCTTTTAAAGGTGTGTGCTTTGTGCACCATTGGTTGTAAAAACATTCAACACGTTTTAATTTCTTTAATGGGAGTTACCACCGACACTCCCATATAGACCACCACCCACAGCCATCCTTACTCCCCCACCCTCATACACCATATATACATGTATATTTTTCAGTGACGTGTCCAGACTCTTTTGACTGGCGTGGACCAAGTGGAGCACGGACCTATGCAGGGGTGGCATGAAGTCCATGCACGCACACACATAATGATCATAGTTTAGGATAATATTGGGTGGAACCTGGGGTGGCCAATCAGATTGCTGGGGTAGCACGTGCCACTCCAGGCCACTCCCTGGACACGCCCCTGATATGTGTATGTAATCGGTCAACTTGACCAAGCGTGCACGAATAAAGAGCACACGTCTATAAAAGGTAACTATGAAAACAGGTATTATGCAAGTAGGGAAACAAGGGTGATTGCTTTGAAGGTGGCATTGCAAAGTCTTGATGCTAAATGTGCAGGGGCAGATGAAATCCCTTTTCATAAATTGGAACGTGTGTGCCCTGGATAACCCTAACAAAAGCCTGTAACCTTTGATGTAATATCAATCCACAAAAGGGACAAGTAGTTATGCTGCGGGAAACCCACACTTTAAAGGCGTATATAAATAATTTGTTAAAAAGTGGAGCTGGGTGATTCCAAGATGGCCGCGTTTCTGCGGCTCCTAAACTCCTGACGTGCGCTGTGTCCGAAGCACCTTCAGCAGTGAAAATAGCCCTCCCCGTGTCTCACCTAGCATCAAATTCTGCACCAGGACATGATGGCGGCTCCAAGGAACCGGGTGCGGGAACCAAACCCCGCCGTCAACAGAGCACCTGCCCCAGAAAGTTACTGTCCACTGCTCTGAGGCGGCCCTGGCACGTCAGCGGAGGAAAGAGGCGGGTGGGCGGTTCTCCCGCCACTCATCGGACAAAGGGTGGGGGGAGCCACACAGAGCCAACCAGACCCCCCCCACCATAAACACTCAGTTGCAGACAGTAATTACTGCATGGGGCATGGCAAAAGGAGCTGGCAAGCACGCACGTAATACAGGAGGGGGCCATTAGAGCCAAAATTTCAGAAAAACGCGGCTCCCCGGACCATTAAAGACACAAAGGAGCAACAGAGGACAGGGCAGAAGTACTCGGAGGACGGGGGAGGACGCCCACCCACAAACAATGAAATCCCATGCCGGGGTGCAGATTAGCAAAGGGGGGACCCCCCCAACACTGTACAAGCCCAATAGAACAGCGGAATCCCCCCAAGTCTAAACGTGGCACAGGAGTACAGATTGAGACTGGCAAGGAGACAGGGGAACAAACTCACGGATCCGCTATAGATGGACCCATCCATTGGTCTGACCTTTAACTGGCAAGGCAGGCAACACAAATTCACGATCAGCCACTAAGGGATAGCCCTGCTGGGCCTGGAAGATCTTCCTTCCTCAAGCCCCTTATCCTCAACCACCCAGATCAACACTTGCAAACCTTGGGAATAGTCCACGGTGAGGACCAAATGGCCAAAGAAGGGGGATCACCTCCCCAGATCCAGGAATGATCCTTAGAAAGCTGTGACAGAGAACCAAAAAAGCCATCTGAAAGCATCATCTGAAACCTGACCCCAGATGAACAGCTACGACGAGACGGCGTGCCTGGGGAGGGCGCTCGCTATGACAAGGTAAGTTCAGGGCTTCAGGATATCATCACAAATCAAGAAAGCCGGCAGCGGGGAGGGGGGATGCGCTTTGTGCTCCATTGGTTGTAAAAACATTCAACACGTTTTTATTTCTTTGATGGGGGTTACCCCCCACACTACCATATAGACCACCACCCCACAGCCATTCTTATTCCCCCACCCTCGCATACAGATATACATGTATATGTGTCAGTGTCTTGTCCAGACTCTTTTGACTGGCGTGGCCCAAGTGGAGCACTCATCTAGCATCAGATTCTGCACCGGGGCATGGTGGCGGCTCCAAGGAACCGGGTGCGAGAACCAAACCCCGCCGTCAACAGAGCACCTGCCCTAGAAAGTTACTGTCCACTGCTCGGAGGCGGCCCTGGCACGTCAGCGGAGGAAAGAGGCGGGTGGCCGGTTCTCCCGCCACTAATCGGACAAAGGGCGGGGGGAGCCACACAGAGCCAACCAGACCCCCCCCCGCCATAAACACTCAGATGCAGACAGTAATTACTGCATGGGACACGGCAAAAGGAGCTGGCAAGCACGCACGTAATACAGTAGGGGGCCATTAGAGCCAGAAATTCAGAAAAACGCGGCTCCCCGGACCATTAAAGACCCAAAGGAGCAACAGAGGACAGGGCAGAAGTACTCAGAGGATGGGGGGAGGACGCCCACCCACAAACAATGAAATCCCATGCCGGGGTGCAGATTAGCGAAGGGGGGACCCCCCCAACACTGTACGAGCCCAATAGAATACAGTCCTAATTTAGACGGGGCAAAACACAAGCAGCCGCCAGAATGAACAGCGGAATCCCCCCCAAGTCTACAACGTGGCACAGGAGTACAGATTGAGACTGGCAAGGAGACAGGGGAACAAACTCACGGGACAGCAAGGGGTCCTCTTTCCGTACATTTGGATCTGAGCTACCACACAGACTAGCCTTGAGGGCAGGAACGAGACTGAAAGCTACTCAGCACGCACAGTACACAAACCACAATCCCAGCCGGGAAATGTCGAGAAACAGATTGAAAGAAATCCCTGCTGTCTTCAAAAACAGGAGAAAAGGACAGGACGGGCCCCTCACAAAGATGTGGGCAAAGGTGGCTGAGCCCACCGGAGACCAAGCCATGGGAGACTGGACTATCGATTCTGCAGCAGACTCCATCCTAGAAGATCAGAATAGACCAGTCATCCACTCAGTAATTAAGCAATCCCTGGAAGAGCTACTGTACAAGATCACAGCGGCGGGTCAGAAACAGATGGACACTCTAAGGGAAGATCTAGCACAGGGAATAAAGGAAATTAAAAGAGACATCAATAAAATAGAGGAGAGAGTTGACACCAACGAGCGAGCCATACAGGAACTGACTGAGGACGCAAGGAAAGCCAACACCCTACTGGAAACGCTGGCGGTGGCCACCCAAAACTTAGAACTGCAGGCCGAGGATTTGGACAATAGATCCAGGAGGGCCAATATATGAGTTAAATCCCTACCAGAGGACATACAAGACCAAGACCTGACACAAACTCTCAAGAGCATCTTTGGCGATCTCCTGGACACTGCCTCAGGAGCAGATCTGCAATTTGGTAGACTCCACAGGGTGGGACAGAGCCGGCTCGAACAAGGGACGTCCTGATGGCCTTCCATAGCTATGTGACGAAAGAGAGAATACTGGAGAATGCCGGGAAAGCTGAGCACATTACCTACAACGGCATGGAAATATTTCTGTTTCAAGACCTTGCACAGGTAATCTTCATAAAAAGGAGGTGAATGGGACCGGTATTGGCACATTTGAGATCCCAACAGATCCGCTACAGATGGACCCATCCATTGGTCTGAGCTTTAACTGGCAAGGCAGGCAACACAAATTCACGATCAGCCACTAAGGGATAGCCCTGCTGGGCCTGGAAGATCTTCCTTCCTCAAGCCCCTTATCCTCAACCACCCAGATCAACACTCGCAAACCTTGGGAATAGTCCTGTAAATTCACACCAATATCCTAGCAACTGGGCTCGACAGGATCCTCCCCAAAATAGTACAACCCCATCAATCAGGTTTTATTAGGGACAGGCAAACGGGAGACAATGTAAGAAGGATAGTGCATCTAATTGAGAAGGTTAAAAAAAGAGGGATACCCACCCTACTGCTGGCAATTGATGCTGAAAAAGCTTTAGATCAGGTAGAATGGGGGTTCCTCTTTGCCATGGGCTTCTGCCCTAAATATATGGGCTGTGTCAAGGCCAACTACCAACACCCGCTCCTCCGGTTGGCAATAAACTGACATATTTCAGAACCAGTCCGAGCCGAGCGGGGCAAAAAACAGGGCTGCCCCCTGTCTCCCTTGTTATACGCTCTGCATTTGGAGCCATTTCTAGCAGCAATAAGAGCTGATCTTGTCATTAACCAAACCGAACAGCTCGCTGAGGGCAGTGAGCAGGGAACTCGACCGCTTTGGGCAGGTGGCAGGGTTAAAAGTCAACACAAATAAATTGTAAATTCTCAGCCTCACCGGATTGAAAAAGACAGAGCAGGATCTTAGAGGGGCCTATGAATACAGGTTGGTCGACAAAACCATAAAGTACTTGGGGATACAACTGACCACCCACCTTTTTCAGATCTCTCCAAAAAATCACAAACAAATTTGTATGGAAGCAGAAACACCCGAGAATAGCCACAAAGCTAATGAGAGCACCGATCTCCAGAGGGGGAATGGGGGAGCCAGACTTCAGGGCGTACTTTATCGCCGCTCAAACAAGAGTCATCAGGGACTGGCAAAGGGACGATAGTGGAAGATATGGAGGCCAATGGACAGGGCGGTAGTGGGAGTGATCCTAGAGGGAATGCTGTGGAAACCGAGATCAGACAGATCCCCCCAAACGTATAGTAGCCAAATACTTTCAACAGTGGGTGAGGAGTGGGATCACACAGTTACACGGTCGCACATCACTACCTACCCCTCCCCATTCACGCCCCTCTTTGACAACCCTCAATTTGCACAAGGACATAAATCGTCCACTTTTGAGGCCTGGCAACAAGGGGGCTGTCATATGGTAAGAGACATGTTCACCGGAGACCAGATGAAACTATTTGAGCAGTGCAAAACAGACTTCAACATGGGGGAAAAACAGAGGTTCAGCTATGTCCAGCTGAGACACTGGCTGGTAGACCCCGCAGTGAAGCAAGCGGGGACCCTCCCGCTCACCCCCTTTGAGAAATATCTTAATACAGATCCAGGAGACAGGAGAGTGATAGCTTCCATATACAAACATGTTAAGGAGGGAGAAGCCCCCCATCTAGAACATACAAGGAAAGATGGGAATCTGACAGAGGGGCCACAATAGGGGAGGCACAATGGGAGAATCTATGGAAGCAGATCCCCAAATTAACCAGATCGCTCCAAATCAGAGAGATCTGGCTGAAGCTGATCCTCCAGTGGCTCCGGTCAGGCTACTAAGAATGTACCCACAGACATCATGTTACTTCTGCTGGAGGGAGTGTGGGGGGTAAGGCACTTGGCCCACATATGGTGGGAATGCCCAAAATAGAAGTGTACTGGAAGGGAATACATGAGGCAATAAACCAAGTCCTGGGTATCACGTCAGGAGGGAACAGGGGCCTGGAAATGATAGGACTAAATGGGGTTCTAGAAAGCATTCCTCCCAAGCCAAACCGTAAACTGTATATTATAATGATGATATCGGCAGCGCAGGTTCTGTTATTGGAAAAAGTGGAGCTGGAAGTAGGGGTGCTGGAGTTCTGCAGTATAACTGGGTTATTGAACCCATGCTGCATGGCATTCTCCTGTTCCCTGAGAGCGCTGATCTTGGGTTATTCTGCAGGCATGAATCCAAACAGGAATGTTTGATTCTAAGCACTAATTATATTGCAACTGCTTTTTCTGGATAATATGTGAAGTTGTCTTTTAAGTGCGTTTGTGTGCACTTTTTGTACTTTGAACAGTAAATATATATTTTAAAAAAGACTGTTGACTGTATATGCAGTCAATAAATAAATACCGGCCACCAAAAACACTAGATACCAGAATGAATAGGTGCTATTTTTAACCGAAACAAAGCATAGTTATTTTACTTACTTTATATTCTTACAGATTTCTTAGCAAATAACCATCCCATTGAAACAGCGCATGATAGTTACCAGGGACAGTGGTCAATGAATGCCTTTATTCTCAAGTGGACACTGCAGTTATCAAGTTTTTCATGGATTCCAGAGCAATCCGTGTAAAAGCCTATCGCCATGTGGTCAGGAGGCTTTTACGGTTCTTTGTATTAGGTGGAGGAAAAATGCATAGAAATATGTGGCTGCCTGTAGTGTCCTGGCAAGGACACAGTTAACGGAGCCCTGGAGCTCCGTCACACGGACCAATCAGAATGCGCAATATTCGCTCATGCACAGTAGGGAACCGAGAAGTGGCTGTTTGCTTCAGGAAAGCAATAAAGAAGGTTTAAGTTGCTGGAGGATGCTGTCATCATTGCAGGCCTGGGCCTGCCTGTGTATGTGTGTGTGCCTGCATTCCCTCTAAATGCTCCCCTTTAATGAGGGACAAATTCGAAAGTGTCCAGAGGAACTAGACAATGGCGACGAGGATGGTATTTGTCTTCTAGAAAATAAGAAAATAAGAAAGCCCTCACAGGTACACACGCTGCGGTCGAGGTTGCGAAAGTGGCACCATAGTCATCCGCCTGCCAACATGTCAGAAGCCAAAGACCCAGGTAGTGCACAAGCTTTTCTCCAGCATGGACCGTTTGACATGGGTCACCAGCAAGCCCTTGGACCACGATGGGAGAGATGGATGCAGAGATTTGAAAACTACTTTCATGCCCACCATGAAACCACGCCCAATAGATTCTCCATGTGGCTGCTGGTGAATCTAGTGGGAGACAAAGTAGAAGATCTCATTGCTACTTTCCCACCGGAAGACGTCACGACATATAAAGGCCTCAAAGATGTGCTGAGTAAATACTTCAACCCGCAGCGCAACATTGACACTGAGAGGACGGTCTGCCACTGAACAGGGACAAGTGTGTTTTTCACAAATCTCTATGGACATATTTTCTCACACAAAGGCATGAGCCCTGATCCATGCAAAGTGACCGCCATCTCTGAGATTTCAGTTCCCCAGGATGTCAGCGAAGTCTGGTCCTTCCTAGGGAAGGCCAGCTACTGCAGCCGATATCTCTGAGATTTTGCGACTACCAGTGCCCGTCTCAGGGAACTCACCAAGCAGGGCAGGTCATTCCGATGGTCATGGCAATGTGAGGTGGCTTTCGCACAAATAAAGACATTGCCTCGGCTGAATGCATGGTTTACTTCGACCCAAACATGTGCATGGAAGTAACTGGAGATGCTAGTGCAGTTGGCTTGGGGGCAATTTTGGAGCAACATCAATCAGGGCGAGAGTCCTCAGAACAGTAGAAACTAGATATTCGCAACCTGAAAAGGAGGGTCTGGCCATTGCATGGGCTTGCAAGCACTTTCAGATGTTTCTCTAGCATCACAATCGTGATGGATCACCAGGCCCTGGTGACCATCTATGGAAGCTCTAAGAGCAAGATGCCGCCATGTATAGAGAGATGGGGCCTGTGATTGACTTCAACTTCACGATTTTTCATAAACCAAGGAATGAATAAAACCCGGCAGATTTCATGTCCCGGCACCCGCAACTGGACACATCACCAATAACTCATTGGCAGAGGAGTATGTGAACTTCCTCACACATCACACGCCCCGAAGGGCCATTACACTAGCAATGATCTTGGAACACACAGAACAGGATGTCATGCTAAAGCGAGTACAGGACCTTATTAGGTCAGGTAGGTGGGAGATACAGACTTCAGACACAAGCAAGTCAGAGACCGTGTCATGGTAAAACTTTAGGCCTTCATGACATGAACACAAGAGAAGAGTTATTGATATCAGCAGAAGGGCTCGTCATGCGAGGACACAGAATAGTGATTCCCACGGATCTGCTGCAACATGTCATAGATCTAACTCATGAAGGACACCGGGCCACGAAGAGACAGGTGAGAGACGCCATGTTGTTACTAGGACTAGATCAGATGGTGGAATGCATGATTGGTGTCTGCCACCTGTGTCAGTGCACATCCAAGTCTAATAACCCTGAACTCCTAAAGATGTCTGAAACGCCGGAGCTCCCTTGGACTCACTTGGCGGTTGACTTCTTTGTTACTTTTGGGGACAGCAAGTATTGGCTATTCATCATGGATGAGTATTTGCAATTTCCTCTGGTGCACATGACATCATTCATGGCTGCCATTGCCGTTATACCTGTGCTAGATAGCATTTTCTCTGCATGGGGCATTCCCAAAGTCCTAAAGTCGGACAACAGTCTGCCATTCAGCAGCTTGGAATTTGCAATATTCATGCAATACACAGGCATCCACCACAGAAAGATAACTCCCCTATGGCCATGAGCAAATGGCATGGTGGAGCGTTCATGAGCAGCTTAAAGAGAGTACTCCAACAGAACAAGCTATGATCCCTGTCACTTAATCAAGCTCTGTGTAACATGTTGCAGGACTACAGGAACTCCCCGCACGGCACGACTGGAAAGTGTCCCTCAGAGTTGTTGTTTGGCAGACGAATAAGGACCAGACTTCCCTACTTGGCAAGTGACCCAAATGAGGATGCAGAACAGGCCCGAGTGATGGATGCACGCAGGAAACAGGACATGAAGATACATGCTAACAACATGAGGCGAGCCAAGAGTTCCAACCAGCAAATAGGAGACAAGTTGCTTGTCTGCAGACAGCAGGACAGGAAACCAGACTTTAGATTTGATACAGACTATCTGACGGTATCCCACATCAATGGAACAATGGTGACTACTCACTTCCCTACCATGGAGGTCACTCGAAATGTCTCCCAGTTCGAACTGTACAAGGAAGAGGATCAAGAACAGGATGAGAGAGACAACCCCACGGCCTCATTTAGCGAGCCGGTGAGAGAAGAGACTGAAGAGGAGCCAGAAGGATGTCGGACAAGGCCGACCAGATGCATTAAAAGACCTGTGCGTCTAAATAAAGAAATGTGAGGACAGAACTGTAAGTGACTTTTGTTTTGCTCGATGGGGGAAAACGTTGTGTCCTGCAAGCTCCATGTTAGGGAGAATTTTCAAAATGTGCTAATTCCTCTGTACCTTGGAGACCCCCAGCTCTTTTGCTGGATTTTGGGACTTTGAACTTTTTAATTCTGATTGTTTTCTGTGTTTATCTTCTTTGGTTATGGAGTTTTAAACAACTCCATAGGCATCATCTTTTTTATTTGTATAACACAGCACCCTCAGTGCAGTGACACAGGGAAGCCTTTTAGACTTCCCAAAGGTTTAAATATCTTCTCCGGGATAAACAACTGTTTCCCAGAGAATTTAAGGTTAAATTGACTTTACTAGTCTTTTTAAATTCCTAGACCCAGCACACACTATCTTCCTATGAAGTGCTGGAGGGGTTACCTAGTATCCTCTGTGTCTAGAAACTCATGTAGCAGTCAAATGCTACCCTTTCCTATCGAAATGGCTGGTGGCAGTGGACCGGAAACACCGGAAGCTCAAAATCAAATGTTTTTCAACATGGTGCCTTAAACCCCTTTGTTTAAACAGGCCCCGGTCTTCTTTTTTCGCCATTTCTTTTTGGAAGTGTCCTTCTAGAGTGACTCTGCGCGCCAAACCAGGTTTGGTCCCTTTGTTTCTATGCTTTTGGTGGGCTTCAGGACTGAAGTCCGCCTCTGGGGTATGAGTGTCTGTGGTGGACAGGAAGTGAGGGAGGGGCCCAAAACTCCCTGTGCTTAGACTCCTAGGAGACCCAAATGCACTCCGGCATGATTGGCTGGCTGACTGTCCGGCAAAGACAGCCACCCTGCTGGGTGAGTGGCAGCTAGGCTGGAATGAAAGGGAGAAAACGCAGGTCTTTTGGACTGGAAAGCAGAGTCGACCACTGGAACAAAAGAACCGAAGACGAGCTGGAAGAGGACAGCTGCTGCAATGCCTGGACCGTTGGTTTGTCCGGTGAAGCCCTGCTGCAGGTCCAAATTGCCAAGTTCATCCCGACAGAGAAGCCTTTTCAAGGATGACTTCTTCCTTTGAGTTGGTGGGACCAATCAACTCGTAAGCCGCCTGGATACCATTCGTAGAGCTGGTTAGGATTAACCAGGGGGAAGGACACCAGCTTGTGTGCTTGACAACAGCTACTCGAACCGAAGATCTTCCATTTTGCCAGCTTGTTTGACCTGTCTCCGTGCAGTGCAGGAGTCCCCTGCCGTCCTCCCTCTAGTCCCCACGACTGAGGCACAGGAACAGTGAGATCTGCAGGAACTGCCAGGAACCAACGTCTTCAGCTGCAACTTTTTATTCATACTAATGTACTGTGCCAACCCGAATGAGAGAACTTATCTCTTGCGGTGATAGTTTGTGAAATTTTCCCAACTTGCAGGCCTAATCAGCTTGTGACCCAACAAATGATTTTTTTCGTACAAACTACTGCTGATAACATTGGCAAAGAATTTACCGTTTACTACAGGAACTGCTCTTTCCTATCCAAGACACTAGCACATTGACTTTGGCCTAGGCCTATTGAACTGAATCGAGTCCTCTATTGAACTGAAACTATTTGCACTGCCTAAGAAAGTATTTGTGATATATTCTATATTACGTGTGCCTTTTTACTCACATTCAAAGTAACTGAAATGCCATTTTGCTCCTTTTTCAGGGGAGCCTAATTTACTCAGAAACGTATTGGTTTTGTATTGAAGTATATATGAGTATAATATTAAGTTGCTTCCTTCTAGTGAATGCTTTCTAAATGATTGTGTAATAAATTACTACGTGTTTTACCAGGAAACCTTGAGTGTAAGAGTCTACTTGAACCATTGTGATTTTAAGACATCTGTGTAACATCATTGTACTGCTCACATTCCCTCTTGAGATAAGCGTGACTGCTCAGCTCGCTACCACAAACTGTGTAGTACAGACTTATACCAAAGGTTGGTTTTGCGTACACCTGTAGTTCTAATTGTATGTGGTGGTCCCAGAGGGTACTGCATGCAATTCTGCCTAACACTCCATTACATGGACCAATCAGAATGTGTGATGTTCGCACATGCGCAGTAGGAAACCGGGGAAGCAGCAGTTCACCGCGGGAAAGCAATAAAGAAGGTTTAAGTTGCTGGAGGTTCCTGTCATCATGGAAGGCCTGGACCTGCCCCGGTGTGAGTGGACATGTTTGCAGTCCCCTATGTGCAATTAACTCTGCTCTGACACCTACCTCAATCAGTAACTTAAAAAACCTGAGTGAGTTCCTAGTTTTTTCAGGTGAATGGAGCACATTTCGCCTGTTCTCTAGCAACAACCCTTTTGACCTCTCTGGCCTCGTTCCAGGTTAACCTTTCTGCCACCGCGCTACATTCGGACATACCTGAGTTTTTTGAGGGAATCGGAAGGAACAGCATTAGGAACTATACAAATTAAAAACTAGAGGATGCAAAATTCCGGGTTTTCCAGCATATTCTAGGAATATTTGCTGTGGGCCTCATTTCGGGTTCAGTAATTCTGTTCCATACTTTTTTTGGGCGGCAATTGAATTACTGCCAGTATGATAACACTTTGCAATGCTGATTTTGGTGGTGAAGTGGAAAGGTTACAAGCAGACTGTTGCTGCAGTTAACTCTTCCACTTCGTCTCTAGAAAATGGAGAACATAATGTGGTGGTATTACCGCTCACAGTTAATCCTCCAAAATCCCCACAGAGGCCTATGGATTCCAAAATGGCGTCTAACACCACCCCTACCCTGCTTGTAAAACCGTGGTAAATGTGCCTGAGTGAGTGGTGGTAACGGTAAATGAGTTTTGTTGGAATTACCGCCAAAGTCAGAATGAGATCTTGTAAAAAATGTGGCTCCCTTTTTAGGGAGTATGGATTGCTTTGTGTTGCAACCAAAGTTAAACATTTGAAATAAGCAGTGGAAAAACTTTATAAATGTAGCCTTTTCCTTAGAAAGATCATGCAGTTCAAAAAAATCTCACCCTCAATGTTTACAAATCCAGACATAATGAAAACTATTCCTGGGACCGGTGCGACCCAAGGTAACACATGGCGCACTATAGACCACTTTCCAAGGATACAAACACAATACGAGCAATGGCAAACTTGTATTTATCTTTCTTGTTCCTTTGCCTGTCTTTCGTATTTTTTCTCATCCTTTCATGCCACAAAGTGACCTGTTTTCTGTGGTGTAAACAGACAACCGAATACCTGTGCAATGCACTCTAAATAACTGAAGCTGCAAACATTTCTGCATTGCAGCATCAGTAACTTGCCCGGAGGATACTCTACACACTCATCTTGGGAACAGAACGACACTGTGCAACGTGAGTTTCCTCCCTGGTCCAGCTCTTAGAAGCTGGAGGAGTAAAGCAGGAAGCCCTACATAAATCACAAATAAACAACTAGGGCTGGGTGCTGCGGATGTGTTTTTCCACATCCTGCCCAACACACATGGCTGTGGACAGCCACATCCTGTTTACCTTACTGTATGCTTATAAAGCGCCAAAGCCTTGGGCATCCAGGCGCTGAACAGAAAACATACAACAGAGACAGAAACTACAAAAAACAACTACTCTGGGTTCGGCCTAAGAGAACAACCTGGTCTTGAGAAGTTTCCTAAATGTGGTGTGAATTTCTACCTACCTGAGGGATTCAGGGAGCTCGTTCAAGTCCTGCACCACCCAAACAGGGAAGGAGCGGCCATTTTCCCAAACTCTTTTAAAACGATTGACCTTCAAGGTACAGGCCCCTGTTGAGCGTAAGGTTCTACTGAATCTCCAGCTTCTCTTTGATGTATTGAGGTGCAGACCCGAAGAGACACTTATGTCCCAATGTCAACAATTTTAAAAGAATTCTAGTCACCACCGGGAGCCAATGAAGCTCTCTCCGAGCCACTGTTACTGGGTCTTTGTGCGCAATTTTATAGACTATTCGTACAGCTTAATTTGGGATTTTCTGCAGTTTATGAATGCACTCCTCACAGGCTCCCCCTAACAAGGAGTTGCAATAGTCAAGACGCAGTAATATGATAGCTCGTACCAGCTTAGCGCGATTTTCCCTCGTGACCAAGAGACCCAACAATCTCAGAACTCTGAGATAGTAATTAGAGTTCCTAACTATGTAGTCCATATGTGCATCCACGCTGAGTGTGGCCTCCAAAAAGGTGCCAAGTGTTTTAACCTTCTCAGCTACCGGAACAAAACCTCAGTCGATGTGGAAACAAGAGAATTTATGTCCCAGACTCTCTGTGGACTGCCTAGGCCCATATACCATAAGCTCGGTTTTACTAGCATTAAGGCATAACCAATTGGCAGACATCCAATTTTGAATGGTCATGTAGATTTTGTTTAACCTTCCCTGATCATCAGCCGAGTTTCCACTGAGTTCGATGGTAAGCTGGAAATCATCTGCGTAGTTTGCAAATAATACCCCCAATCTCGCTAATTCCATGCACAATGGCTGGATATAAATGTTAAAGAGAGAGGGGGACAAACAGGCCCCTGAAGGATCCCACAGTTGATGAGTTTGGCATCGGAAGAAGCATTTCCCCAATGGACTCTAGACCTACGTCCTTCAAGAAAGGACCTCATCCATATCACCGCCTGCCTGGAAAAGCCTCCTATATCAGTCAGGCTATCCAACAGTTTATTATGGTCCAGTAGATCGAAGGCTGCCGATAAATCAAGCAAAATCAGCAGCCCCGATCCACTCTTTTCCAAAACTGCTGGCATTTGAGCTTGGAGATCGACTTGGGCACTCTTGGTATCATGAGCATGCCGAAAACCAGACAGTTTTTTATGCAGCACACCTTCGACTTCCATATGATTTTGAATTTGCATGGTGGCCCCCTATTCACCAGTTTAAGGAGAAAGAGGGTGTTTGTTATAGGCCTTAAATTAGAGGTGTCTTTGGGATTCAAGCCCTGCTTCTTCAGGAGGGGAGTGACCACAACATTGTTGATAATTCCAGGTATGTAACAATGAGTGAAAGAGGCGTTGATAAATCTACGTAAGAATGGAACAAAGTTACCACAGTGTTCCAGGATGACCTTTGATGGTAAAAGGTCACGAAGACAACTCGTGGGATGCATATTTTTCAACATGTCAATCCTCAATCTGTCACAGCCAAAAAATTAAACTGAGGGCCACACTCATCAGTTTCATGCTCCTTCAATCCTACGTGGATCGAATAGGCCCCCGTTTTTTGTTGCCCACTTACGGTGACCTCACTAGTACTTAAGGTGTTTCATTTATCCAGGTCTTTACATATTTTGGCTTGAGTGAGAACAATTTTGTCTACAAATGCCTTTTGAACCCTTAAACAGTCCTCACTATTTGGATTAATACTTTGATTCAGGACCTTAGACTTTTACCAGGGTCTAAACAGTTTGAAAAGCTCCTTAGTTTCATTTCCAGCCTTGTTTATTTGTTCATTGTAATGATTTTGTTTGACTTCTAGAATCATACCTTTATATTCCCTCTCCCTGCCCTTCTATTCCTCTTTATTCTCAGGAAATGTGCTTGGTTTGGGTAAAGAAAGCATCCACCCAAGCTTTGGATGGTTGGGAGCAGAGCTATAGTGCAATGGAACAAGTGGAGGTACTTCCTGCATCATGGTGCTGCCGATTGACCCTCAAGGTCCCTCCATATCAGTGGTCTGCAACCTTTGGCTCTCCAAATGTTTTGGAATACAACTCCCATCAGCACTACAATTGTACCCAATGGTGACATATCATGGGAGCCGTAGTACATAACATCTGGAGAGCCACGGGTTGGAGATCCCTGCTCTAGAGACTCCTCAAGATACCCGGCAAATACCTAAAGTTAACACTAGCCAGAGACGCATGTACACAGTTCCGGAGTGTCAAAATGAAGCCATGTAATGCCAGATTCAGGTGCAGAATTCTTGTCCCAGACTCTCTCTGTACTGCCTAGACCCATATACCATAAGCTCGGTTTTACTAGCATTAAGGCATAACCAATTGGCGGACATTCAAGGGTGTAAATCGACTTGTGGTATTGGGGAATGAGGGTGATATGGTGGATCTGTGTGAATAAAGTCCAATAGTAGATGTCCATGTGATTGGGGTTAATGTGGATCCTAATGGGGGGCATGATTATAAGGTGTGTAATTTCGGAGTTAGTTTAATCAAGCTCACCTGAACTATAGGAATACAGACGGATAGTTTAGTGGCACAAGAACCCAGGGGCATCTCAACAAATGTATCTGTATTGGCAAGTTCACCTGTAATACCAAGCTGTCTGACCTCTGTTATTCAAACTGATTGGGAGGAACCTTGTGATAACGATCAGGTCCATCCAATACGTACTGCTCAACATGGAAGTAATTCTAACATGAACAGTGGGGGTTACCCTATGGGAGATCGAACAACCATGGGGACGCAAACAGATTGCATCACAGTTGATGTTGGCACTGATAGTGTTGTACCGTGGGCTGACCAGGGTGAAAGCAGGTATACAGAAAATGCTTCACCTTGGATGCACCATACTGAAAGGAGGTTTAAAGAAAAGGATCAGCAACCTATTGAAAGTGAAATGAGCAAATTGCTAAAAAAAAACTTGTATTGCCAGGTAGGAGCAGTGCTCTGCAATTGACTGATGAGATGGCTTAGTTGGAGTCTAATTGTGATCACAGTAGAAGGGTGGACATTGTGAACTCTGCAGTGAATGATCATGTGCGAGGTGTGAATGAGGATGGCCCATCAAAGAATGGTTGTTATAAAAACAAGCAGTTAGATATGATATGATATGACATTTATAATGATATGATATCATATGATATGACATTTATAACGCGCCTATACACAAGTGTGTCAAGGCGCGACAGGGCAAGGGAGGGGGAACAGAGGGAAGACAGACAACGATCTTACTAGGCCAGGTGTCATTCAGATTGCGCAAGTGCAACGTGAAGGGGGACAAAAGGAAAGTTTGGGGAGTTTGGGGGGAGTGCAGTACATGGGATAATAAATAATAACATAAAATAAATAACAACGGCCAGCTGATGGCAAGTGCAGGGTGAGTGCAGACATAAGTGCTGGTTTGGGGACTGTAGGGATACAGAAAATAGTCCACAGGTGCAGGGGTTGCCAGGGAGGTAGCGCAAGCGTGCAACTGGCAGGGCTTGAGCCCGAGATCAGATGAGTGGCCAGGTAACCCGTGCAGTCTCATTAACCATTCAGTGTGTTGAAGTCCGCCAGGAGCTTAGATCCACAGGAAGTGGGTTATAAAAGTAAACAAAATGCTAACTTGGCTGAAATAAGAGCTACTAGTATGTTTTCAAAGGCAGGCAACAAGCTATATTTGGTTAGCCTGCATGGAGAGAATGTTCAAGTTTGTTTAAACAGAACCAATGTCCTCTCAATATTCTCTGAGGTTCCTACTACGGCTACTTTGTCATCGGCTCATTTGAATAGGGTAGCGTTTCCTGATAGAAATCAGATGAACAGGTGTACTTTATTATTCCCCTCTAGATGGTGATGGAACTGGTTTTAGCAGAACTAATGAAGGTGGAGAAATTGCGTTTTGCCATTGAACAGTGTGATGTAGATGATTGGGAGTTGGGAGATAATGTGGGCATGAGCCTGCTGAGAGTTTCAGTGAGTCATTGTGGATATGGGAAACAAAGAATGAGTAGGTTCCAGGATAAGAATAACCAAAGGAAAGTAGATTGGGTGTCGTTCCCTTCAGCATTATGGAAGACAAGGGATGCCTGATATTGCACATGAGCCTGGGTTGACGGTTGAAATAGATGAATTGAAATTGGTGTCCTGGAACTCAAGAGGGAACAGTCATCTATTTAGTAATCTTGAGGTTCTCTCTATAATAAAGGAATTGAACTGTATATTCCTGTAAGAGACCTGGCTCCTAGAAAAACCACTAATGGATGGCTATCAGATTTTCTTTCAAGCATCCAAACCAAGCCACAGTGGGCGGCCCTGTGCAGTCTTATCATTGGCTTACGTTCTCCAATCTTCCTTATGGCATGTTAGCGGTTATGTTAACAAGGTTTGGATGTCAGATTTTGATTAACGTTTACTGGCATAAGGAGGTGGGTAATTTGGAAGTATTTCTAAATGTTGCAGTTCAAACGATTTTAAATTGGCAAAACAGAGGGCAATGGCCAAATTGTTTTAGTTGGAGACTTAAACTCCAACTGTATCATGCAGGATGAAAAGAGGGATATTTGGGATTATACTTTGCATATGAAGTCCAATATAAGTCAATTACTGGAAGGAAGTGGTACACTCCATTATCTTCAGTAGGCCTTCAGTTGCTGAATGGACAGGTGAGGGACGTTATTCCGACATGGCATTGAGGTAATTGTAAATCTACCTTAGATTATGCATTTGTGGACCATGCCTTGTTTCAGATTTGCAATCATTTCTCTAATTTGAATAATTCTTGGAGTTACCACTTGATCTTAAGAGCCTCATTCAGGGAAGCTCTATGCAATGTGTTTAGTTGTCATTATCAATAGAAAGCAATCATTTTCGTTTTTTGGGAGTTTAATAATATTAACATGCATTGGTGTAGGATTCATATTTTTGTTTTATTTGGTTATGAAAGAAAAAAGTGGTACACAGTTAAATGACGATGTGACTAGAGGAAAAAGGAATTTAATTGATGAAGAGGATTTTCATCATGACACTGAAGTTTATTATCTGGAAATAACTGGTACGATGAAATATTACGGGTCGGAAAACTAGGGGTATATTCCAAGGAGCAAATGTCTCAGTCCAGTGGGTGGATGAAGCGGAAAATGTCTATGCTGATAATTATGTGAAATTAAAAAGAATGGCCGAAAAAAGAGAGGCGAAAAATATGATAGTTGAATATATAACAGAAGGTTCTAAAAAGGCAGAGCTAAAAATAAGTGAACAAAAAAGATTGTAGTGCATATATAAGGAGGGGCAAAAAGACCATTAATGAGAATAAAGTGGCAATGTGGTATGGTGGCAAATGGGAGGGGGGAATAATGCAATGTCGTGCTGAAGGGTTGGTGGGATATGAACAAAGCGTGGCAGCCAAAGTGAATGGCAGTTTTAAGGCAATTTGGGGAAAATATGTACATGCATTGACCTGGCTAAATGAAAGACACCAACCAGTTGACATAAAAAGCTTTACATGATTCCCTCTGAGTTTCAGGTCCAGTGGGTCTATCCACCTGGGGACTAATACCGCTGTGCCAAGGGGATGAGGAGTGCGGCGCTGATGCGGGGGACAGCTGCCATTATGGATGTGTGGTGGGCCTATGCCCAGCTTCCACCTGATTGGAGTGGGATCTGTGCAATCGTCACACTGCACAGCCCTGGTGGTGCCTCGAAACAGCACTGCCATGGAGCTTGCGCTAAAGGAGTGAGTGGGGCAGCAAAGTGAGAAGCAGAAATCGCTAAGCAGAAAGAGAAGAAGCAATAATAACTGTCCCGGAAAGAGTGTTCAAAATGTGTCCGCTATTTCAGACGAATTTCGGCTGTTTTCCAAGGCTGCCACTTTCTTTACATCCCTGCTGCTTCCAGATGTACAGACTGCAGCCAATGCGAAATGGCTTCAGTGTATGCATTATGAGTTGCTGCAAATGGCCAATTCAACAGCAAAAGGCCTACATGAAATAAAAAGGGAAGAGTTGAGGGCACTATGTTTGGTGGCTCTCCAAAATTGTTATTTTCTGGACCTTCTAACTGCTATAGAAGGAGAAGTGTGCGCCAAGTTTGGGAGCAGCTGTTGCACCATGAAACCCGATGGAGAGGCTTCGAATAGAACATGGAAAGCAGCTATCAGTGAAATACAGACACTCCACGAAAGAATGACAAATGAGTCTAGTGGAGTGCAGTCAAATAACCACACAGCATTTTCAAGTAGATGCCCACCTGGCTTTATGGAGTATTTTGTGTGACTGTCCCAGCGTTGGTCCTCATGCTTGTCACCTTCTGCATTGGCAAAACTTTATTTAGACTCTGTACTAACAGAAAAGGAAGAAAACTCATGTTGCCCATGAATGTTGATGGAGAAAGTGCTAGAAATAAGCCCAGTAACAAGCTAACAAACAGTGACAAAAATAATTAGGCATATTGGGTCACAGTACAACCTGAGGATGTTGAAAACTATGAGGCCTACTGGATTTCATCTGATAAGGAAGGATGGGGGAAGGATGTGTGTTGATAAATGGGCCAATAGGAATCTGGGAAGCGGTGGGGGCATGAGTAGACTAAAATGGGTGTGTATAAGTAAAAAAACAAATGGCAGAATGGGGACTGGAGGGAGGTGTCGAATTAGTTATTGATAGATCAATAAAAGGGGGAATAATGTGGTAAAAAAGTTTAGCGCAGTAAAAAGGTGTTACTTTCAAAGTCATAAAACAGAGCCCAATGGTGCTGTGGAAAGGCAATGAATGCGCACACATTTTATAATACGGCATATTAATTTACCAAGCCTGATCTACTGACTATTTCAGAAAACCCATAGAGAAAAACACAACTTAACCAACATTTTTATTGCTGTATTGTGCACATGTTCTCAAAATAAAGTAAAAATAGAAACCTTTTTGTAAAAACTACAGCTCATAACAGTATATACAAATATGCTACATCTTATTCCTAAAGTGACCAAAATGTGAAAATTCTAATAGAAATGGTGCAAGAATAAAGATCTTTTATGCTTCATAATCTTTCAGAAGTACTAGTTTCTCACAGAATTTAATTTAACAGCATACTAAGAATATTGGCAGACTGAAGTAGGTAACAGTGGGACTGAAGCTGCTCTTAGACTACACTAACATTTCTAATAAAGGTTTACAGACTGACACAGCCCTTTTCCATTAAGACTAATGCCAGCCGAGCCCAAAAAAATCTGTTTTAACAAAACTTGTGTTTTTCCATGAAATTGATCTAACATTTGCAAAGAAATTAGAAACCCCGTCGCAAAACAAAAATGGAGGCGAGTGTATATGAATCTTGCATGGTATAAAACCTTTCCGGAAAAAGTGTAACAGTTTCTTTTGTAAGGGTTGTAAACTGCTTCTTGTCATTCCCTTCTTAATGCTGGTCGGTAGCAACAGGTTTCTTTATTCATGGTTGTTAAGTCACTGATTAAATGTATGAAACTACATTCTAACATTCTAAGTCATATAACAAAGATTGACTAATCCCCAGTGGGAAAATATATTAACACATCTCTCTTCCTCTGGCTCAGTTTTTTCTTTTTTTTTTACCCCTTCTACACTCTGGGAACATTACATTTCAATGTGTAGATTACACAAACTTGTAAACACAGATTAGAATAGCAGAACTGCAGCACCAGCTTTGGTGTCTTGACTCTATCAAAGTCCAGTTAATGCCAACATCAATAATTGTGTTATTTGCTCCTGTCATAGACAGTATGATATATGTCTCAAGTGGAATAGGTACTCACATACTATTAAAACACCCCTCTCTATAGCATTTGAGCTTATAAATATAAAATTGAGGTTTCAGCATAAGGAATGTGCAGATGATGTATTTATGTGCATAGCACCACTTGTATAGACCATAATTGCCCTGCCGATTCTGATTCAGTGACAGTACTCGATAACGCCATTCTTTTTAAGGGTATCGATAGGGGAGGCCAACAATGTACCCAGTGCTAGTGAAATGCTTCAGTGTTCATAATGCAAGTTAATGGAGTGTAATCGCCTGCCACTGTAAATTCGAAGTAAACAGATTTAAATGCTGCTGTTACAAAATACATATTCATATGTACATATTACAAAAGTGATTTTATACAAAATCTAACATTTTTTAAAATGCTTAAATATATAACACATCCCCAACAAAGGGGGATTCATATGGATGAATGTGCTCTGATCTTTGAAAAATAACGAGAAACCGGGAAATCCGGGTCGCCGGGTGCTTCTGAACAGTGGCCATCGGTGGGAGAAACAAACATTTTTCTTTAACAAAACGTTGTCATTATGAAGGGCTTCTTCTTAACAGTGTTCTTGATTCAAGACTCTGCTGTGCTCCCCATTAGAAATTCTTGTAAATGGTACAGGACTTAGAAGGGGGCGGTTTCTTAGAAAGCGGCTGACCACACAACATGTTCATTTGGTATGGAATCTTGAGCTTTCGGGTAAACCTAAAATTAAAATGACATGGCAAGTTTAGTATATGGCACTCAAGAAACTCCAATAAAGCGGGGGAAGGGAGAGGGTCATTCAGACCAAAGAGAAGCAAACACATTGATCATTTCACATCCTGCTTCATAACATAATCCACCAATATCACCAATGCAAAGCGGTCAAAAGGGCATTTCAATGTGTCTGATCAGGTCAGAGGTAGAGGATCAGATTTTACAATAGCAGGACATGGTGACATTGATAGACGGAGGTTTATTGTTACCCAACTTAACGATACTCATTTTATCGATCTCAAAATGATGAAGGGCTGAGTACACCTGCCAGGATTCGAACCTGTGACCATGAAGTCAAACACAGGCTTTTGTAGTGGATGCATTAGTCCACCGAGCCACGGATCCGGGAAATTGACTTACTTCCCTCCTGTAGCGTTCTTTCTGATGGATACAACCTGCCACCCAGTGTTCACCTCTTGAATCTTTAAACGGCATTCAGGAGTGTGTGTGCACATACATGAATGGCGCTGTCAAATCGCAATGGTTGCCACTGGTGCTCGGTTTGAAATCGCTGGTATACATACATATGGACTGCAAGAACCACCATAACTTAATCTCACCCAATTTCCTACTATTCACACTTCCCAAAGGAACAGTAGCGGTCATAACAACAACTCAAAACAGGTTGTGAGTAAACAAAACATTTAAAATAGTGAAATATAGGTCTAAGGGCAATGAGGAATCTGTTGGAAGATCACACCCATCGGTAAGGACATTACTGAAGATAAATAATCACTTCCAATGGATTTTTTCCTCTTACAGATTTCTCATCTTTTGAAAGACTTGCAACAGGGTACCATAATAGAGCAGAAGGCTGAAGATCCGATACTCTATATGGGAAGTGGCTACAAAATAACCTGTCCAAAATGAGCTAGAATGAGCCCCTAAACCACGTTGCAGTCTTTGTGCAGGACCAGTTTGGAGGAACTCAGGTGGATGTCCTGCTCATACTGCATTGAAACCTGATACTGGTTGCCAGTGTTTTTTGTTTGCTATGTTTCAAAGAAAGTCTGTTTGCACTTTTCGAGCACAATAAACTGCTTGGGTTTGGCTTAGTAGAAAATGCACGGGAGGTTAATCTTGCTATGCCTCAGATTGTCAAACACGTTTTCTCTAGATTTTCCTCCGAGTATTGTATTTTTGGAAAGAATTAGAATCTAGTGCTGCATCTAGGTTCTGTATGATTATTAGTGATTGTCAGACATGAATTCTGTGATGCAATCTTTGCTATTAGCACTTATCTTTAGTTTATGGACTACAGGTTCCGCACCATCAGGAAGCGCTATCCTGATCTCACAAGGTCAACCCTAAGTTGCATTAGGCAGCGGATATTCCTTGTCCACTTATGTAGTAAAACGGTTCCAACCAGTCTTCAAATGTGGAGCTTTGCCAGAGCCAAGGGATCCGCTACCAGGAGACGCACACACTGCGCCTTCCTTTGGGTGTCTCGACTGGAAGGACATTGGCTGCTTGTTTGGCAAAGAATAGTAGGGAGCATCTAGAAGGCCCTATTCAGAGGGTTTGACTGCAAGACGGCATGATCTTGATTCCTTAAATCCTCTGGCGCACCGAGATGGACTTTCAGATATCGCAACAGCATGGACATTTACAAACGGCCTGGAGGCAGCCTTCTCAGAACCAGGATCCGAAAGGAATATGCAAAGTCAGGACTGATCCAAGTCTCTAAACACAAACAATCCGGGATGCATGCTGCCCTGATTGAAGGAACTTGGACAGAAATACAGTGCCCCTGTGCCCTTAACAAAAGAAACTCAGAAGTGGGACATATTTGGGATCGTTGGATGTATTGGCAAAGCAGGGACAAAACTGATTCCATCAAAATTATTGCCTAGTAAATGAAAATAGTGGCAGCAACTAAAGGGGCACTCTGCTAACAAAGGCCACGTAAGGGCAAAGGGAACCTAAATTACTCAAAATATTGTCAATGGCTACTGTGCTGAGGTACCCTGATACACTCCGCGGACCACCAAGTGCGTGACTTAGGGGGCCAGGTAGCTTCTGAGCCAGTGAATGATGGGCTCAAGGCAGGTATGGAATGATGCCATGGCCACCCCCTCCTTGTCAGTGTTTTGCTGCATGGGACAGTTTCTAAAGCCCCTGCGGTGGACCCCTTCCCCAACTAAGAGAGCCTGAAACACTCTGTAGCAAGAAAGAGAAATCAATTTAGGAACAAACTAACACTTTTAACCTAAGTCAATTTAGTTCACAAGATACCATTAATGTTTGTTCTGCTACTGTTGCAAATCAATCCAGCGTGAAAGCCTCAGTGAAACAATGTGACAAATGTGCTGATCTCCGACTGTGGACCGTGGATTATTTCTTTGATGACCACATTTGACAGTGCAGGAAAATAAGTGACGGTAATTCTGTTACCGCCACTTTTCCCGCACCACCAAACTAGAAGTTTGGTGGTGGGTCCCTGGTAATTCCAGCACCCCACTACCATGAAATGTCAGTATCACTGGTCTGGGACTTCAGGGAATGTGGAATTTCCACCTTTTCTGGCACTTGAAATATGCCAGTAATTACGGCATATTCCAAGTGCCGTTAACAGTATTATTGTTTTGGTGGTATGCCACTGGATTTACCGGCGGGATATCACCAAAATTGTAATGAGGGCCATTGTATCCCGGCAGATTGTTCCTTCACTGATGATTCAATGTTGCAAATTCACTTCCGAGATGGAATTTTCTATGAATTTGGTAGATATTAAAAGCTTATGAGGAGTGCTTCCAACATACAATTCACATGCGGTGGAAAAAGGAGATCTTGCAATTCGAAAAGTGGATAGGCCCGATGAAGGCTGGGTTTGGCCTCTTAATTACATAGGGCGGCCAGGTGCACCCAGGAGCAGCAGCTAATGCCCTCCCTGCCCCAATTACAGGACACAGCTGCATACCCATCAACAAAAGCCTAACCCAGGGAGAAGGGGTAAAGCACTATAAAACCTAGAGACCCCAGTCAGTCAGCGTGGGTTTTGCTGGAGAAGGTTGTAGCAAGCGATTGGAGAGCAATATGAGGAGCGGTGCTGCTGGAGATAAGAGGGGTCGAAGGTACACAGGGAGGCAGTAACTGCAGGGTAGGAGGTGGTAACATCAGAGGAAATGGTTAAATCAAGAAGGGAAGGTGATACAGAGGAGGAGGCAGGACTAACAGACAAAGAGAACAGATCTGACTAGAAGGAGGAGAAGAGAGCCACCACTTAGCCAGAGAGAACAAGAAGGCAGAAATAGGTCAGGTTGGACCAACGAAAGATGAGGTGGAATAAAACCCAGGCAAGGAGGACAGTAGACGACTAGTCAGGGCAACTACGGGTGGGGAGCACAAAGCTTTAGGGGAAGAACAGGAAGTGACAATGGGAGCAAACAGATTTTTAGGAATGAGAGGTGGTTGTCCCCGACTCCACCTAAACCTGATGGAGAAGTTACACCTCTACTTCAAGCTGGAAGAGGAGGAAACAACTACTTCCCTGGGAAGTCTGGGGAACCAGGACTGGAACATGGGTCCAGAAACCCCTATAAAACCCATATAAACGAATCAAGAGACTTCTGAGGGTTCACACAAAACCTGGCAAGCCTGCAACGCCATTGGAAGGTGAGATTAACTGTTGCTGAGGAGATCTGTAAAGATACTAACACCTTCAGAGAAGGGATTATCCATCTCAGCTAGCAAGTAAAAGCATCAAGCTGCCGGCACACAAACAAGAGAATGTGCACGTCTTTCTGAAGAGAAGAAGTGCCCTCACGGGATGTCCAAAACCATAAGTATGAAGCAGATCTATTTCTTGCTAGAAGGAATCCCAGTTGAAATCCTAGGAAGAGAATAACACTCTATAATTCAGTTTACTAGTCTTTGCGAAACAGCCAGGAAGGTTTTGCATGGGAATGACATTTGAAGCATACATGTCTTCCTAAAATGTATGGAGAAATCCTGTCTGACAACCGGGCCTTTAGCAATCAGTGATCCACACATCAGAATGCAGGAACTATATATCTCCTAATGTGAGAAGCCACAACTGTGTGGACTTTTGCAAAGTGCCACACTGCATACGTAAACACAAAATATCTGTGATTTAGGTAGTATTCATCTCTTACAAATAACATAACTCCTGTGATAAATCTATTTTCCAAGTAACTTGTTCAAAAGATGAAGTAAAAAAATAGGTAACAGACCACCTCTGTTGTTTGTGTATGAGAAAGTACCTCAAGCACTATCCAAAATGGAACAAGCTACCTGGCACCCATGATGAAAGGTTCAGCAACCTAGTGAATTAGGATATCAGCCTGGGGAGAGGGTGATGGTGGAAGGGGCAAGGTGGTTTGTGTGGAGATCGCTACTGGTCGGATATAATCTACTACAAAACTTTCAGAAAAAGGACCGATCATGCCACTGGAACTGGGGCAGAATCTGATTTGGAGAATGAAAATGTGAGTGAAGTAAGTATTCGTCATTAAAGGGGCTTTGAGTAGGTGGTCTTGATAGCAGAGCAGCCACTATGGGGTAACTAGCACAAACATAGCTTCTTATCCTGCCAGATAAAAATAGTTATCTTGTTGCTAAGGTTGCTGCTACTCCATTGCTGGAAGGGCTGACTCAAATAAGTAAAACCCATAAAAGAACAACAGTTGCTAGACTGGAGACTTGGACATATTTTGTATTCTAACATTAGTTTCAAGACTCAAGATCATTTAGTTGAGCCTAATAGGACTCATGTTTAAAGGACACATTGCTTGATTCATTTTGGACATTGGATGGAAATTCCATAGTCTGCCTCTTGGAATGCCTCCTTATGGCAATCCAAGTGCTTACTTGTGTGCTGAGACCTGGTTTGCTTCTCTTCTTCCTGGGGCTGCTGTGTCTCTAACCTGGCAGTGTAGTTCTTCATCAGGATATCCTCACGTGTCCCCAGGGGTAGGTGGTTCCCTTCTCCACACCTCTGGATAGAATGGCCTGACCTTTCCCCATAATCGTGGCTGTGCCTCAAGATTTTGTCCAGTTTATTTATGTAGTTAAGTTTTGAACTCATCTACAACTCTCCTGTGGTGAATTAGAAAGTACTTATGATACCTGGATATTTTCCTGGGTCACCCTAGGGGACCTTGACATTTCAGCCGATCAACTAGATTAGAATATACCATCAATATTAGATGACATATAGGTTGGCATTGTTAAAATATTACTATACTACAATGGCTGCATGGCTTGGTTAGCAGGTGTTTCACACTTTTGTGGGTATAATAAACCCATATTTTAAGCATCTGTCCACTGCTATTGCTCAAGATCTGTAAATATTATTTGCTTCATGTGCATCATAACAGGTGTGATGCTATTTGAGCAACAGGAGCAGCACAGATACACATTAAATAACAAGGTATAAGGGAACATCAGCCACCCTAGTACACATGTTTCATTTAACATTGGTAGTACTAATAGTACATTTAAACGTTTTGATACCATTAGCGCTAGTACTTCCAGAAATCGTTTTAGTACTACTTCTAGTAGGACCACCCGGAGCAGAAGTTGGTATAGTAGTGGGAACGGTAGTAATAGTAGTATCAGTATTATGTACAGTGGTAGTAACATTAATAACTAGCAGCAGTATTATTGACTGTTGTACTTTTGTTAATATCAATAGATGTTATTGGAGCAACTAGCAGTGATGGCGGCTGTATTAGTGGTGCTGTATTAATTCTATCTACTTGAACAGTTGCCGTCACTAAAATATGACCCACTGCAAACACACCTGCAAACCTTCAGTTCATCTACCATCTGAGCACCTAGTGATTACAGCATCCCCTTCTAATTCCGGCCCCTCCTGCATATCGTTTTACTCTAAATACTATTTTTGTCCAATGCATTTCTGGTTGAAAGGCTTTTTAATCCAAGTTCTTTTAAAGAGGAATCTGTATTACCATATTATGCAAAGCACTCCAACAGAGTTCACAAATCAATATCTGAATTAAAATATCTGATTACCTGAGGTCTTTTCCGTATCCTCTACCACTGCTCTATGCCACTAGTTGGGAGAAATGGAGAAAAAGAAATTAGAATATATCGCCAAAAGGAACTTACCATCTAGTGTCGCTGTACAATATCCTCTGTATTTTTAACAAGAAAACAATGAAGAATTAACTGATTACATTAAATAAAGCTTGCAAGGAATGTTAGTAAGTGAAGTCCTGTGCTAATACATTAGCACAAAAAGGTTATATTTCTGTTTTAAGGTTGTTCCCATGCATTGAATTTATTTGTGATAATTTGCTACAATCTCATTGAAAAAGCCATTCAATAGAGCTGCTTGAGGAACACATTCTGAATTACTAACATAAATATGTAAGTAAAAGGGGTCAATTCCAGAACAGTTGTGGTCTGTAACAGTACGAGAGTAGGTTTGGATAGTGCACATTTGTGACCGAAGGAAGGCGTCTCACTCAGGATTACTGCAGTAGATTGTCCCCTGAATCACTGCAAAAGGTGTTATATGCTGATCATCATCACTTGCATACTGCCGATGCCCGGGTGGAAACTGTGGTAGCACCATTATGAAGCATGGTCTGAAGGCTTCTGCATTCATACTTCATAAAAGCCCCACTAGGAAGAAACACCTGCAACAAGACAATTATGGAGCTTCAGGCCAAGTGTGGCGTATCTCTTGAACTCTGGTTGGTGTTACCTTTGAGTCCTCTTCTTTTTATTTCTAACCAATGGCACCCAGAGACCTGACAGAGGATGAAGCAAACAGGTCACCTGGAGGAAGAGGTTTATGATGGACTCCACCTAAATGTGAATCAGAAAGACACACCCAACCCTCCCCCCATCCCCTCCGCACCCCTAGCCATGATCGCCCACGGCCATGATCGACCTGGAAGAGGTGGTCATTACTGTTATTAACAGGAAGGGTCGAGTCTTGGAATATTTGGTTTAATTGTCTAAATGGCTATTTTCTTTTTTGGGGTGAAGGAAGAGAAAAGGGGTTATGACTAGAAGATAACTAATGCTGTGCCCCACAGTAATCTGTAATGGCTTGTCAGTGGAATTAATCAGGTTTCTGGAAAAAAGGTAATGACACCTAAAGGCATACAACAAGAAACTTAGAACTCCATGCACTCAGTTTTTTTTACATTTCATTGGTGACTTCCAATATATCCAAAACGAAAATAATAATATCCCTTTTGTTTTTTATGATCAGAATTTTTATTTTTTAAATCACTATTCATTCAATTTCTTTAAAGTTGATTGTTCTTCAAACACAATCACTTATATTTTCAAACTAGTCATGATTCAAAATTAAGATTTTTTCAAATGTTTGTCAGGTTGATTATTCTTAAAAACATAATCACTTATATTTTCAAACTTTTCATGATTCCAAATTAATATTATTTGTTCTTAAATCTTATGATTTCCTCTTGACTCTTGTTCACCTCTACATGTGTTTCACCACCGTTGGTGGACCTTCAGGAGGATTTTGATAGAGCTTGTGAAATTATGTTTTTGCGTCTATTAACATAAAAATATTGAAAATAAAAATAAATGTAAAAAGATAAAGAAAGTCACCCCTTATAATTAACTGCCATACAATAACTACATATAAGCTGAATCACTTACCGGGAACAGTGAACAGGAATGGAGATTAAGTTTTTTTATTCATAATGCACAAGCCAACACCACAGTTATATTAAAGCACCATGCATTGCACATGCAGAGGCAAATTGTCACCACACCCAGGATGGCATCATGACCATGGTCAGTGGGGTAAAAAGCGAATGGGGCCAAGGAAAGCAGGAAATGGGAAGAATGGGTAAATCCCCCAGAGAAATAAATGTACAGACCTTACTCACAAAACGTTGGAAATGTATAGTAGAGTGAATGATAGTGATCGTTGGGATGAATGTATAGTTTTCTCTGTTTTGACCAGAAGAAAACATGAACTATAAAATTGAGAAACCATATTGTCTCAACCAAGTCATGGCAACATGTGTCTTACTGCAAGTGATCGTTGTGACCATGGAAAGAGCCATAGTATTCAAGGGATCAGTGGAATGACATTTAAGTACTTCCCCATCCATTGGGTTTGAGAAAGGCTCCCCAGAGACCTTTTATACTAAACCCTGGCTATAAAATGAAGACATTTTTCATTGGCTCTCATAGCAAAAAGATTGATGCCAGTTGTGTCCCATCTCTAGAAGACAGGTTGCTGTTGGATGTTCTCCATTTCCCATGTGTGTTACATGACTGAGTATCGGCAGTGATTATCCTTGAGAACATTAGAAATTCCCAGAAGGTGCTATACCTTGAACAAGATCCTCTCTCTAAGGACAAATGTCCATGGTTGCTGAGTTTTCTGGAAAGAATACACAACTTAAATGTTGTTGAAGGAATGCATAGACCTTGTATTTTCAATCTGAACTGTTAAACTGAACCCACTGATTCCCAGGAGGGACAAATCAATTGCTACAGAGCCAACCTTAAGGTCAGAAGGTCCAGTGAGTTCATAAGGAGTCAAGGTCTCTCTTTTGTCCAGAAGTCATCTCTTGAAGTCATCAGGCTGAAGTGTTGGTCCAAAGAACATGTTGGGTTAATGGAATCTAGAAATGAATCCCCTTAAGAATGTTTGATTTAATCACTGTTGCATAGAGGAAATGTGTCCTCCCAGGTGTCCTTCAATTTGACCCACTGACTAATGAGGTCTTTTTGTATTGGCGTCAGCTTGAACTGCAATGGGGAACTAGGCAAACACAGGAGGACATCAGACTCAGGAAGTACCAGAATGTATTTACAGTAAACCTGTATCTAGCACCATAATGTCCTTTCCTGTGTGCAGGAGCTTGCAAATTTGGTTAAAAACTGCTGCCGAAAAAGTCCATCATGATGTGGCATTAGGGCTGAGAATAATTTTCTTTTTTTTTAAACTTCTTTTTATTATTAGGCATGGCAGCAACAAACAAGCAAGCAGCAAGAGGCGTTACAGCATGAGTACAATATAAACATTGTAGGTGAACAAGAGTCATTACACATAAAATAACAGTTTGTGGGTACAGTCACAGACATGAGTTGAAAAAACCAGAGGACCGTTACAGGGAAGAGGACATGGTTAGGTGGGGGAAGTGGACGGGGGGGAGGCATCCGGTGTTGCAGTCACAGCGGACATGTAAGAGCGGAACTTGAACCATACGTTTCTAGGTTTAGAGTGGGCAGGTTGTATATGGGACCAGGCTTCCTCAGAGTCCGAGGCCCAAGTAACTGCTCTCAACCATTGAGCGTGAGTGGGGGGCAAAGGGCGAAGCCAACAAAGTAGGATGGTTCGTACCGCAAGCAGAAGGCATAGGCCAGCTAATTTCTTGGAGTCACGGGAGAGACCTGGGAGATCGTGAAAGAGACACACCAGTGGAGAGGGTAGAATGGGATGGCCGAGAACCGCAGACATTGTCGAGCAAACAGCCTCCCAAAACCGCAAGAGGCGAGGGCAGGATAGAATCATGTGAATGTAGTCAGCATCGTCATGATGGCACCTAGGGCAGCTGGAGGGGTGTTCCCCGGACATACGGTGTAATCTGGTCGGGGTGTAGTGAAACCTATGTAGCACTTTGAATTGGATGAGCTTAAAGCGGGAGTTAAAGGATACTTGATGTGTGCGCTCGCATAGATGTGTCCAGCGTTCGTCCGAAATCTCAACTCCCAAGTCCGCCTCCCATTGCTCCCTCAGTCTAGTGAAATCGGGGACAGATCTGGACTGCAACATCGTGTACAACCTAGAGATTTTGCCCCTTGTAGGCCCGGGGGAGGTGAGCTCTTCAATAGCCGGGTCATCCGGGGGTACCGCCGGGAATGTTTGGTAATTGCGTTTGAGGGTTCTGCGGAGGGATGCATATTGGAGCCATGCGCCCCGGTCGCTCCTCAGGGGCAGTGGGAGATCGGGCCATTCAACAAATATACCCTGGTCAAACACGTCTCGCAACAGCTCATAGCCTGCGTCCGCCCAGCGGCGTACAGTGCCTGGTGGGACTTGCGGGACCCCTGGGAGGAAATTCCAGAGGGGGAGGTTGCCGTGAAAAGCATATGTAGTTTTGACTAACTTCCACATTTTTGCCAGAGCGAGGGAAGTGCAAGCAACCGGGCTCTGTGAGTCCGATACTGAGGAAGCGGGGTGTATCACCAAGGAACGGATATCACGGTCACAAACCGCAAGCTTCTCAAGTCGGACATGCGGAGGAGGATCTGTTGTGTTGAACCAGTGAGATGTGTATTGGATCTGGGATACCAACCAGTATTTGAGAAAATTAGGGGCACCGAAGCCCCCGTTAGAGATGGGGGTAGATAAGGTATCGAGTTTTAGACGAACCGCACCAGAATGCCACAGAAAGGAGTTCACAGTGCGGGTCAAGTCCCGGAAAAAATCCTCACCCGGCCACAGGGGTATGTTAGTGAACCTGTAAAGCAACTGGGGCAAAACCACCATCTTCAGCAGCCCTATTCTGCCCGCCAGGGAGATCGGGAGCCTGTCCCATGCCCGGACCTTAGTCGTTAGGTGTGTGAGATATTTCTGATAGTTTTCCTGGAAGGACGATGCCCGTTGGCGGGTAACCGCTATGCCCAGGTAGGTAAATGTAGACTGGGCCCAAGTGAAGCCCAAGGTGTCAGGAGGGGGGAGAGTGCTTTCTGTGAGTGGAAAAAGAGTGGATTTTGAGCAATTCACTTTGAGGCCAGAGATTCGGCCAAACCGGACAATGTCCTCCAGTATTGGGGGTAAATTGGTAGAGGGAGAGCGTATATACAGCAATGCATCATCCGCATATAGGGACACTATATCCGCCTGGCCCGCCGTGCGGAGGCCTCTGTGAGCGTGAAATTGGCGGAGCATATCAGCGAAGGGCTCTATTGCTATGGCGAAGATCAGGGGCGAGAAGGGGCACCCCTGTCTCGTCCCTCTGGCGATCTCGAGGAGGGGAGAACAGTGGTCGTCCGTGCGAACCCTGGCCACCGGGGAAGAGTAAAGCAATCTGACCCAGGAGAGAAAGGAGGGGCCAAGCTTGCAGTTGTCGAGAACCCGCCAAAGGTACTTCCATGAGACTGAGTCGAACGCCTTTTGCATATCGAGGGTGGCCGCTACTGCCTGCGTGTCGGGGCTGATTCTGTCGATTATATTGAATAGGCGCCTCAGGTTCAGGGAGGTGGAACGGCCAGGGATGAAACCCGCCTGATCTGGATGGATAATGGATGGTAGGAGGGGAGCCAGTCGGAGCGCCAGGGCCTTGGCATATACCTTGACATCGCAATTTATGAGTGAGAGTGGGCGGTATGAGCTACATTGCATGGGGGGTTTGCCCGACTTGAGTAGTACTGTAATAGTAGCCTCTCGAAGTGAAGGGGGGAACACGCCGGACTCCACAGACTCCTCCCAGAGAGCTAGCAAGTGGGGGAGCAGCTGCGCCTTAAACTGTTTATAAAATTCGACCGGTAAACCGTCCGAGCCGGGGGCACGCCCCGAGGATAGGGAGTCGATAGCATCCGACAGCTCCTCCAGTGTGAGTGGGGAGTCGAGGGAGGCCGCAGCTTCTGGGGACAGGGTTGAGAGAGGGAGGGCTCCGAGAAAGGAGTCGATCTCCGTCACCGGCACCTCATCTGAGTTGGAGTATAGAGTTTTGTAAAATGTAAAGAATTCCCCATTAATATCTTGCGAGGAGACAGCCAAAGAGCCGTCAGGTCTCTCGAGCCCGATTATGTGCGGGGACTCTGTCTCATGACGGATCAGACGTGCCAGGAATCGGCCAGGGCGCTCTCCCTCCCCGTCTCTCCGCGCCATGCCAGGGTTATCCAGAAATCTTTGTTCACGATCCGTGAGGGACCGAAACGTGTCCAGTTCCGACCCCATGTCAGCCAGGCCGCTCGAGGTAGGGTGAAGGGAGCACACGGCTTCCAGGGAAGATAGTCTGGATTCGCTAGCAGCGAGATCCCTTCGGATTGACTTCAGGACCCCATTCTCCTTGGATAGCGCAATCCCTCTGATATATGCCTTGAATGACTCCCACAGAGTGGCCTGGGTCGGCACAGAACCCGTGTTAACCTCAAAGAACTCTTCAATCGACCGTTCGAGTTCCGAGCAGAACTCCGGGTCCGATAGGGACAGGGGTTTCAGCCTCCAGCAGCGTGGCCGGCCAGGATCGGGACCCCAGCCAATAGTTATAGTAACTGCCGAGTGGTCAGAAAGGGTTCTGGGGAGGATCATTAGTTGCGTAACGCTTTTGACCAATGCATTGGAGATCACCCATCTGTCAATGCGGGAATAGGAGTCGTGAACCGAGGAGTAAAATGAGAACACACGGGAGGCCGGGTAAAAATATCTCCATGCGTCCACCATGGAGAGACGGGGCAGGAATGATAGTGCAGCATAGGCTGCTCTAGAGAGTAGACGGGGCCTGGAACCAGATCTGTCCAGGGCCACGTCAAAAATCGTGTTGAAGTCGCCTCCCCAAAGGATGGGAACTAGGGGGAAGCCTTCGAGGAGGGACGTGACGTGCACGTAAAAGTCTGGGTCGTCTATGTTAGGGCCATAAATGTTCATCAGGACCACCTCCCTGTGTTGAAGCGTAGCATGGAGCAGAACATATCTGCCTTGAGGGTCTATTTGTGAAGAAATAAGAGAGAACTGAAGGCTTTTGTGAATAAGGGTCATGACCCCTCGGCTTTGGGTGGAGAAATCGGTGAAATATCGATGAGGACCCCAAGTTTTGGCAAACCGCATGCACTGTTCCACACGGGCATGTGTCTCTTGCAGAAACAAGATCTTGGCGTCATGGCGCTCGGTCTGCAGTTGGAGCTGTCTCATTTTTTTGTAATTACCCAGCCCCCGCACGTTCCAACTCATAAAGGTCAGGTCACTCTTGGTCACAGACATGGTAGTGATCGAAGGAGAACGAGTGACAGCACCCAATGGGTCAAATACATAGTCTTGCCGCACCAAGCCCAGAGCACCACCTCACGGCCTGCCGTCGCTGCCAGCGCCAGCTTTTTAACAATAGAAACCCCAACATATCCCACCCCCGCCCACATCCCCCCCCCAAACAGAGGGATGACAATCCCAACCCCCCTAAACCAGAACCAAACCAAAGGCATCAACGCCTGGGGGCTTGAGGGCCGGACTGGCCACCGTAGTCGGGGCATCGGCAGATCGGATGAAATAAGGTGTGCCCACAGTGGATCTGAACAAATGAGTTGGACAGGATACTGGCACATGAAGATAAGGCACACATTTGTGAGAATGAACACAACAAGAAAAATTACGCAGTGAAGGATCAAGTGACCCCGATGTAGGAGGCGACCTTGCGCGGTCTCTCCCAGTCGGGACATGAGGAAAAATGCAGACTAGTGAGAAGAGGGGAGAGTTCAGCCAGGGAAATGTTCGTCCATGAACTTGGAAGCCTCCTCCGGGATCGTGAAAAAGAACACCTGATTGGCATGCTCTATGCGGAGCTTGGCCGGGTAGAGCATGGCGTATTTGACTGAGTGGATCTGCAGTCTGCGCTTCACAGCCTGAAAGGTCTTGCGTTCGCGTTGGACAGCTGTGGAGAAGTCCGGATAGAGATGAATTCTAGCACCATCCAGTAGTAGCTCCCCTTTGAGTCTGGCCGCCCTGAGGAGGGCATCCCGGTCACGGTAATTCAGCACTCGGGCTATGATGGGCCGGGGCGGAGCCCCAGGTCTGGGCTTAGCCGTCAGGGCTCTGTGTGCCCGCTCAATAGCGAAGTGTGGGGAGAGCTTTGGAGAGTCCAAGAGTGAAACCAGTGTGCGCTCGACAAAGTCCTCCATCGGTCCGTGCACTTCATTCTCGGGAACCCCGATGATGCGGAGGTTGTTGCGCCTTGAGCGAGACTCCAAGTCCTCGTTCTTCTTCTCAACCTCAAGGACTCGGTTGGAGAGAGCGATGACCTCGGAGCGCAGGGCCCCCAGTGCGTCCTCGGCGGAACCGACACGTGTCTCAACTTCTGACACTCTACTGTCAGTCCGCTCGATATGGGCCTTAATAGAAGATATAGTACCATTCATGTCATCCAATTTCGAGTGAAGTGCGGTGAAGCCCTCGCGAATGAAGTCCATCATATTTTGGGGTTCCGGCACTGCATCCGATGGAGGTGCGGCTGGGGTTTGTTCGCTGGTTTCTCCTGACGATCTCGATGCAGCCTTAGCAAACATGTTGATAGAGCTCTGTTTCCTCGCCCCTCCCTTGGTCATCCTGATGGTGTTGTATGTCCAGTGGGGAGAGGGGGAGGCCCAGGCTCTGTGTCGCCCAAGGTAGGGCGTGGAATATGGCGCTCGACGTAGAGTGAAGCAGGTGAAGACGTGGCCGAGGAGCCGTATAGATGTGGGGTTTGTGGGGGAGCCAAAACACAGGGATTGTCCTCAGCACCACGCTGTCGCAGGAGGCAGGTATGTGTCCCCTCTGTGGACTGAGAGGAACTGTGGCAACCAAAGGAGATTGAGGGACCCGCAAGCCCCACCAGAGCCGATTCAGCACGCCACGCAGATATTACCGGGGACAGGACCACCAGCCCCGGCAAAGTCCGCCGACTCCTCAGATACAATCCGTGGCCACCAGCACGGGCTAGGAGGGTTCAGGCAAACCAGAGAGGCGAGAGGAGAGATGTGAGGAGCCCTTGGGGGCAATAGATCGCAGAGTTGGGGGCAGAGGCATCCAGCGTGCAAAATGTGGGCCTGGGCCCAGGTGCGGGTAGAAGAGAGCAATGAGGGGCGGGGGGGTGCCTCCCGGCACAACACCCAGGCGGTGGAGGCCGCGGCCCCGTGAAGCAGATCAGGCCGCCGGTCGGTTGAAAGGTCCAGGCGGTGTAGTGCCAGCAAGTTCACAACGGCCCCCCCCCGAAGGACACTCCGGAGGGAGACGCCCGCAGCACACGGCGACCGGCGGAGCGGGAGGATGAGGTAGGCTCCGGGGAGGGGACCGGGATCAGTGTAGGCCGGGCTGGCGGCAGATGGGGCTGGTAGCAACCAGTCCTCGGTGTATGAGGGAGGTTAGGCGAAGCCACAGCTCAGGGCAAGTCCGCAGAGGTCCCCCCCGGGACACGTACCTGGCACAGGGATCCGCCGCACCTCGCGGCACGCCGTCGCGGAGAGGGCCCCGAGCAGCTCCGGCGTGCACCAGGCCGCGGGCGCCTGATCAGGCCCACGGCGCGCGGACCGAAGGAGTGTCCCAGCCGCCCCCGGCTACACCTCAGGATCAGAGGGAGGAGAGATGTCGCCTGGCAGCTCACACCCGTCGAGGCGAGGGGGGGGGGGGTTTAACGCCGGCCCTGGGGGAGCCCGTCCGCTCTACCCGAGGGCGAGTCTTGCGCGGGAGAGCCACAGCCAGCCGAGGGGGATGATGCAGCGGCGTCCAGAAATCACGGTTCGGGGGTCCGATTTTCGCCGGGATTCGGTCCGCTGGGTCCCCGGGGTGGGCGCTTCAGAAGCGCACGAACCGGGAACGGCTATCCTGTTTTCAAACGTGCCGTTCAGGATTCCGAGATCTGCCGGCTCCGGAGCTCGAGACTCAGGCGGCCATCTTGCTCAGCGCTCAACAGCGCCCCCCAGAATAATTTTCTTATGTAACCAGACCAAGATTGAATAAGGTAGATGCTCTTGTCATAATTTTGTGTAATGAAATTATATTGTCCAACAGCAAAGCCCCTGATCAGCAAAACCTCTTCTGGGCCTACAGATCCCTCTCATGCATCTTCTCCCTTGTGCCCCCTACCATGCATTTCACCATCTTTGGGTACCTCTTCCTAATTTTTCAGCAAAGAGGTGTTAATCTTCATCCTCCTGTTCATCTCAATCGTAAACATCTAGGTCTACATCCACCTTATCCTCGGTTGTAGGAAAGCCTATGGCCCTCCGAACATGTGGCAATGTTTACATAAATGGCCTAAGCATGTAAGAGAAACATTCTCTGTTTGTGCTGGATAAGCTTGGCTGTCTGCCTCTGTCTGTCTCTCTCTAACTCTGTTCTTGTCCTTTCTTGTCTAGTTCCTCAGGTGTTGAGGGAGACAGTTGCATTTCTTGAAGCAAATTGACAGCCATAACATTGGAGATTGATGCTTTATATGGCCGAGCTTTTGCAGATGAGGCTCTTTTTTTCTTTTCTTCTTTAATATTCATTGAGCATACATTTCAGAAATTGCATTAGGAATGTCTGAAAAGGAGCATCCCTTTGTTATCACTGTTTAATCTTTATTGGTGACCCTCTCACCAAAGTAGGTGTCCTCTGAATGCTGTCATTTACTTGTGATGAGACACATAGGAAGGGACACACTCAGATAGTACATTAGAAAAACCTAAGTGAAGTTTATCAATTCAATAACAGAAGGAAGAGATTCAGATATGCTTATGGTGTCACAATGAACAAGCGAACACACTGACCTGTTGTCTTTGAAGGAGCAAAGAACAGGTTCAGTCACCTCTGTAGTAAGCTTTCCCAAAGGATATTGGGATACACTGTATGGGTTCCACTGAGGTGGACACAGGAATCGCTCTTGGGGAAGAAAGGATGGTGAAAGTCCAGTAGCTTCCAGGATAGCAATGTCTACATGTTCTCAAATGGAGTGAGAAAAGTGAGAGGAATGCTGGAGGAAAGGCAGATTAGGAAGGACTGAAGAGGCTAGGACTGTTAGGGAGGAAACAGCAAAGGAAAAATGGGAATAGGGCTCAGAACAAGCTTTAGAGCGAAGGAACAAGAGGAAAGCATGTCCTATCAAGGCTAGCATTGTGACACAAATGTTGGAAGGTGTACAGACTCTTAAGAGGGCTCTGGACCTGTTCAGCATGAAATGGTGGCTGTCATCTTGGAGGACCATGATAGAATTCCGGCACTCTGGCAAGATGTCCCACTAGGAGCGCAATCTTGGGTGAGGATGCACAGCAAGTCAGGTGCTGTCCTCCCAAAGGCAGGAAGGCGCCACCTGCTCCAGAGGGACCATGACGAGTGGGGCCAGAGCCAAGCATGCAATATGGTGGCTTGTTAGTTAGCAAGCTGGAATTGCACTGTTGACAGGGCCTCAGTTGCCAAAAGTGGTATTCTTATAAACAATAGGTCTTTCAAAATGGAAATACATTTCGTCGAATGAATGAGTGATTCCGGTCCCACATGGATTGTTTCCCACCAAATAATGACTCCGTGTATGGTGGTATGATGAAGGGTGCTGCTTTTGATGGAGGAAATCTTGTCAATGATGATAGTGTGTGTCCATGGATGCTAGTATGCAGGTGAAGGAACAAGTTACTTACCTGTAACTGTTGTTCTCCATCATGGGCCTGGCATGGATTCACATGCTCATGAATATTCCCCGTTGTCAGGCTGGGAATCCTCTGTAAAGAAAAAATCATTATCAGTTTCGTTTCTGATCTGTCTTTCTTAGTAGTAACCAATCACTGGTCTCTGGGTCATACTGCCCCCAGACAATGACTGCCTCCTCCCTAAACCCCTCCCCTGGCAGCCATCCTCAGATTTGGTAGCATGTAAAGTGGCAGTATGAGGATTGTAAGACATGCAATCAGCCTTCATCTCCAATCAGTCCGCTCAGCCTTCATCTCCTTCCCCTGATCCTAAGGATGACACGGGAACAGATACGGCCACGACGGGGACAGATGACAACGGTGGTGACGACGGGATGGGCCTTCCATCACCACCCCCTCAGGCCTGCCCGCCCGACGAAATTGGCTCCTTCCGCGCCATGATTTCCAGGGCATCCGAGCTCTTCCAGCTCTGCCCCGAGGAACAGAAGAAGGAAGGTTTCCTCTATCAACGGCGCAAGGCCAAGAGGAAGACTGTCCTCGCTGTGCCATTGCCTGACGACATCTGGGATGAGGGACTTGCTCTCCTGAAGAACCAGTCCACCACGCCTGCCAAGAGGGATCGGTACAAGAAGAAGTACCGGGTCTCCGATTCCGCCCCTTTATGTAATGCTTAATGTTGACCCTTGCCACCTCCCGTGGTTGTGCATGTGTGTACTGCTATGTATTCTTATATTCATGAACATGTCAATCCATGCCAGACCCCATGCTGGAGAAGGAACAAGTTACTTACCTGTAACTGTTGTTCACCAGCATGGGTCTGGCATGGATTCACATTTGAACCCTCCCTCCTACCCCTCTGCGGCTCTTCACTTGGTCATACTGCCACTTTATGTGCTACCAAATCTGAGGATGGCTGCCAGGGGAGGGGCTTAGGGAGGAGGCAGTCATTGTCTGGGGGCAGTATGACCCAGAGACCAGTGATTGGTTACTACTAAGAAAGACAGATCGGAAACGAATCTGGTACTGATTTTTTCTTTAACGAGGATTCCCAGCCTGACGACGGGGAATATTCATGAGCATGTGAATCCATGCCAGACCCCATGCTGGAGAATGTTAATGTTATGGCTGGTGAGTGTGGTTTACAGATTACGGTGGATTAACCTGTGGGCTCTCGTCTGCAAATGTCTTTGCCCATAGATGGCCCACTCAATGAGTCCTTTGTGGCTACATGGTAAATCATAGGTTTTAATCAGCTTTTTATGAGGATTTGCCTTAGTGGATATAGGCGCTAAACAACTCTAAGAATGGAGGAGCAGTCATAGGTCTGAGTATGGGTCAGGAATTCGCTCTTCAACATTTTTTCTTCTAGTGGCATGTCTTCAGACTGAGTAGCCCTCTAATAAGGAGTTTTCTTCCCCTAAATCTGCCTCTGGGAAATTAAGCTGGGGTGATGCTGGTAGACACATCCCAAAAGGGGGGAATGATAGCACTTTAAACTACACCGAAGGCCACTTGCACCTATATGTGAGGGTTTTATATTGCATCCCTTTGCATGTCTTACAATCCTCTGGCTCTATGGGATAAATGGGGTAAATAGATACAGCCTGTGTGGAAATCTCAGAGAAAGACATTCTGTTTCCCTAGAACAACAAAATATCAAGAGAACATGAAGTTAACTCCCCTGCAAAATATTCGTGGTAACGAAACTAAAAATTCTGGCACTCGGGAGTCCGCAACCTGTTGTTTCCCGAGATGTGTTTGACTACAACTCTCATCTATTACTATGCTGATTAGGGCTGATGGGATTTGTAGTGCAACAGATCTGGAGGTTTATAGGTTGTAGACCCCTTGGTAGAGGGACCAAAATGAGGTGAATAGGCTCCATATTAAAGCTTTATTATTATTATGCTATGATATTTATTCATATCGAAGACTCCAAGCCTGACAACATAGAAGCATTCATAGCATTCGAATCCATGAAATATACACTACTGGAGAAACTGCTTTTTAAGAAGGGTGTTCTGCACCTCTGCCTACAAACTGTGCGGGTGAAGTATGTTCAAACATGCACTGCATATCCTCTTTGTTTTCATGAGAAAATGACATACTATAGTTACTAGCCCCTGAGCTTATTCACCACCTCCTTACCATTTCCTATAAGTTCCATAGAGACTCCTCCAATTTACGATGCATAATGGCAAATACGTTTGCTATACAATCGCTTCAAGAGAGAGGACTAGTTTAAAAAGGGATTCGAAGATCCAATAAACACCTTCCGACTATGGGTACACATTTCTAGATTAGCCATCATACTTTAAAGAAGAGTGGGAAAAGTGCTGGACTTACCCTAGCAGATGACATTTGCATGACAAATGATTCACATGTTGGAAGACAGTCAAGTGACAAGCAAACTGCGGTTGATCTTTCTCAAAATGCTAATATTTGGAATTTTACATCATCAGGTGCCATGAGTGGCCGGCCATCTCCGGTTCTCTTACCTCTGGCACAAAAAGAATCGCCACTTTCAACTTTAGCCCTCAAAGCATTTCGAAGATGATGTGGGCAATTCGGTAATGGATTGGCTTAACATTCCACAGTTAGAGGTCGAACAGCCACTGTGAGATGAAAGAACTGCCCCTGGGTTTAGACATGTTATCCACTTTGACAGTCACAGTCCCAGAAAAGAAGTTACTGGTAAAGCAGACACTTTCGTACAGTGCTTGGCCCAGAGATGAAATGCAGTGACCCTCAGTCTGGAGGTGAATGAAGATTCTTTGAATTGGACGCTGTTAGGAACGTTTTCTCTTTTAGCAACTTTCCCTCCATATTTTATTTATTTATTTTATTTATTAATTTATAACGGGCCGAAAGCCCGAGGGGTACAGGGGCGCATACAGACACAAGGACAGTGACAGTGACAAACAAGGGGAAAAAACAGGACAAAGGTAACATAGGGTCAAAAAGATAAGGGGATTATTTAAAGAGCATTGTCTTTAAAGGTTTCCTGAATCGATGAAGGTTTACTTCCTGCCTTACGTTCAAGGGAAGTGAATTCCACAGCTGGGCAGCGCGGACAAGGAAGGGTCTGCCGGTGCCCGTGGAACATTTAAAAGTGGGGCAGGAGAGGAGACCAAGGCCAAGTCTGCTGAGTCCAGTCGTCTAACTGGAGAATAGCGAGATACCACAGTTTTGAGGTAGGCGGATGCGTTGCCGTAGAGGCAGCAGTGGACAATGGTACATGCTTTGAAGTTTATGCGGTCCTATATGGACAGCCTGTGTAGTTCCTTCCGATGCCACGAAATATGTTCTTTCCAGAGCACCCTTTTAATGATTCGTACAGCATCCATTTGAATTCACTGGCATGGTTTTATACTGGCATCGCTGACCCCAAGGAGGAGCAATTGTCCAGCCTTGGTAAAATGACAGCTCAGGCGATGGTGGCCACATTCGCCTCCATTAATAAAGGATGAATGTTCCTGATGAGTCGTAGGTAGTAACTGCAGTTTTTACTGATCATGCTGGTGTGCTCATCCGCATTTAGAGAGGCCCCTGCAGTGACTCCCAGGGTTTTACCTTAGTTTGGAGGTATCCTAGTATTGTTTAGGGAGAAAGCGTCGTAGCAGGAGATAACCTTGCTCCTGACCTGTGAGGAGCCAAAGATGAAGAACTAACTTTTAACTCCATTTATTCACATCCAGTTCCCTGTCATCCATAGTTCAACTTGGTTAAAAGTTGAGTGAAGTTTAGATGAGTCTTTGGAGTAGTCCCCGCTGAGTACCATGACAAGTTGCATATCATCCGCGTAGTTGGTAAAGTGGATGCCCAGGCTCTACAGAAAGAAGCATATGTTGAACAACACGGGCGATAAGCTGGCATCATGCAGGACGCAGTGGGGGATAGTGGCAGGGGGGGAAGAGCATCTCCCCCATGAATTCTAGACACATGGTCTGTTAGAAAAGATTGAAACCATTCAATCGATCCAGTGGAGCAATTTCCTCTGGTTTCAAGGGTGTGTAAAAGGCAAAATAAAAAGTGGCTGAAAGATCTAAGAGAATCAGCAAACCTGATTTGCCCCTCTCTATGATCCCCAACATATGGGATTGCAGATGTTATAAGGCTGTTTCTGTGCTATGGGCTGGCCTAAATCCTAATTGGCTTCTATGCAAGATATTATTGGACTCTACATGAAATTGTAGTTGTGATGTTACGACTTTGTCTAAGATTTTCAGGCGGAAGTGGCACTTTGCTATAAGCCTGAGGTTTTAAGGATCTCTAGGGTCATGGCCCGTTCTTTTGGTGGCAGGGGAGTGACAGTAACTCCTTTGATGTGGGCTGGAATACATTTGTCTCGAAAGGAGGCGTTTACAAGCCTCGTTAAGAAGGGAGCGAAGATGGTACTGTGCTCGGGGACCGCCCAACTTTATGCTTTTGCTTTTCCTCCTGACTGGACATTTAACAGTGAAGTGAAGCCCTGAGCTTCACTCCACTGGGCTTTTGCTCACGTGTTAGGGGGAAACTGACTAGTCCTTCAGGCTGTCAGTACTGTGAAACTATGGTTCCCTTAGTCTTTTGACTTTGTTACTTTTTCTGGTAGCCTTTTATCATTGCAAAATGCATCTTACAATGCAGTGCAAGGGGGTTTCTTTTGTATGACCCTATACTACATTCAAAGCGATTTTTGGTATAAAATGTTAAGAGCAAACATTATTGAACCCTCTTCAAGCCCATGGTCCTCCCCTATCATACTGGTCACTAAACCTGACCATTCATGAAGGTTTTGCATAGATTTCGCCAAGTTAATGCCATTTCCGACTTCAATGCTTATCCCATGGCACGCATCGATGACCTAATTGATAAACTCGGAAACGCCACCTTTCTATCAACCCTAGACTTAACAAAAGGGTACTGGCAGGTCCCAGTGTACGGACCTGATAAGAAAAAGACAGCTTTCTCGACACCCCTAGGACTGTTTCAGTTCAAAATCCTCCCTTTTGACTTATGTCGGTCTCCAGCCACATTTCAACATTTTATGGAACGAATATTACAGCCCTACTCTGATTTCTGTGGTGCTAATATTGATGATATCGTCATTTATAGCAAAACTTGGGAAGACCACCTTTTCCATCTTTTTACCATCATGAGAGCTCTCAGAGAGGCTGGTCTAACTGCCAATCCATCCAAATGCAAACTGGCCCAATCGACCGTGAAATACCTCGGCTTCTTTGTAGGAAATGGTAGTGTGCAACCTCTACACGAGAAAGTGAAAGCCGTACTAGATACCCCTACACCTAAAGCTAAAAGAGATCTCAGAGCATTTCTAGGGTCAATCGGTTCGTAGGTTTATCTCGAACTTCTCGGACAAGAAGCTAGGCTGACAGATAAACTAAAGAACGCCGAACCCCAGAAAATTCATTGGACCGACAAGGTTGATATATGTTACAACACCCTAGAACAAACTCTGTGCCAGTACCCGATCCTAATGGTAGTAGATTACTCAAAGGAATGTGTACTGCAAACAGACATCTCTCTTACAGGGCTAGGAGCAGTCCTGTCACAAATCTGTGATGGCTAGGAACATCCCATCTTGTTCACAAGTCGCAAGCTTTTGTGACATGAAAAAAAAACTTTGTGCTGGAATTAAAGGATCTTGCCTTCAAGTGGGCCATTTTCCACCTTAGATACTACCTCCTAGGAAGAAAGTTCAGACTCGTCACTGACCATTCTCCACTGGTTTGGATTAGCCAATGAAAAGACTCTAACCCACGAGTCATGCAATGGTTCTTAGACCTGCAACCCTACTGTTTCACTGTGGAGCACCAAAAAGGTAAAGACCAAGGGAATGTCGATTTCCTCTCTCGGTTCCCCTGAGAAACAGATGCAGCTACATCTCATTGGGTAAGGGTATGTGAGAAACCTAAAAGTGTCTCACCCGCTAGTCCCAGGGGATCTGTCATCCAGGTGGCCAGGACATGGCCATCGCTTTTGGATCCAGTTCCTGGGGGTGGACTAGTGCGGGAGAATCACCTGGGTGAGGGGTCCTCTGGGAGTGGAAGTGGGACACCGGAGGGTGAGACGTGGTATCCCCTTCCCAATAACACCTTTTCCCTATCCTACCAGGTAGGATACCTAGGAACTCAATCCCCCACCCCTTTCCCAAGACAAACACTTTCTCATGGACAGGTCACCATGAGCATCAACAGACTAGTACCTGAGGCATATACCTGACATGTCCCAACACAAGGGTCAGGCAGAGTCAGGCAATTACTTATAATTACACACACCTGACTTCCATCACACTTTCCCACACGGATAAAAGGTGGAGCACGAAAGCACACTCTGAGCAAGGAAAAACACATGAGGAAGCAGCAGTTCTGAGATGGCTGTTTCATACGAGAAGAAAGACAGCAAGACCAGAGAGGGTTGAAAGGAGGGGATTGGCCTTGGCCTTTTCAGACGAAAGAAACGGCTACTTTCATGAACCCTCGAGGATAAGAAACATAATACCCCGGGATAAAGCTGAAGAAAGGTGCATAGTGTGTCGAAGGTACCTGTGGCTTTCCCGCATCGACAGTAGAGGCAGAGAGGAGCGATTGCTGTCGTGGTACTGTCTTCGCTCCGACAAGAAAGCTGCTCCAGTAAAGTCAGCACAGCTGGTGAGTCAGGGAAACTGATAGCAGACCAGTCTGTGTTAGAACCAAAGTTGCAAGCGAACACATTGTATGAAGAAATGTGAAAAGAACAAACTATAAGGCGTGCGTGGTGAGCGACTCCAAATGTAATTGAATAACCAAGGTATACCTGAACTTTTGTAAACCAAGGTAGATACCGTATATATAGTGGTCCGGCGCCATGTGGGTGCCCATTCGAAAGTCTCTGTATGGTATCCAACAAAGAGTGTACAAATTGTGAACTGGGAAATGGAAGTAGTCTTGCAACGGGTCAAGCCAAATCCTGTGCACATTCGAAAGCCTCTGATAGCTAAAGCAAACTGCAAATGGTCCGAGCCCAGTTGAGGGAGACTAATTAGGGAAAGGGGATCTGAGCCCGGCTGAGGGGGATCCGGGAACAACCGTGAGTCACCCGAAGTAAAAGTATGCGAACTGTAATTGGTCCAAGCCCGGCTGAGGGAGACTAATCCCATGCTGAAAATGTGGGCAAGGGAGGCCAACGGTCCGAACACCCTGACTTATTTTTTTAACACTACTTTCTTCTTATGAACATTTCGCCACAGTATTAGCAGTAAAGATTGGCAATAGTTTCTTTTAGGATAGGCCCTTTTAGTTTGATGAGACTCCAATAAACACCCTTGAACTGTGGTCACTTGTGTCTGTCTTACTTTGATACCATGCCTTCCTTACACCTGTTTTTTAAAACAACAAGTGGTAATCTACCGATTGCCGATCACTGCTCCCAGGCACAGTAGCAGGCACCAGGGCGCGTTGCTGAATAAAGTGGAGTGATTGCTGCAGAATTGTTTCAAACTTCGACACACTTTCACACTGGTATTTATATTGTATGCTGATATTGCAATAGTGTGCATGTGAGAATGTACACCGTCAAGCAATTAAATAAACATTTAAATTAAAAAAGCTTGATTGATCTTTAAGAACACCGCATGTAACGAATATTTGCCTTATGCTTGCTAACAAAATCAGATATCTATTTTTATAATATACAGATCAAGTGATGCACCATTATTGAACTCTGCCAGGAACAAAAGATTACAAATTGTTAACATGCACATGCACTTTCCATTTTAAAGAAATTAATTTGCTAATGTAATCAGAAACTGTCAATAATGATAATGAAAAAAGTGGCTAGATTATGTGGAGGTTTTTATGTAAGGGAAATAAAAAATAGAGATGCCATGCAAAACTCGAAAGAAAGAATGTTTCACATGCCAAAAGATGGGCTAATGATTCTAGCTAATAAATTGCTTGCAATGATTAAATCAAGGCATGCAGTGTGTAAGTGTATCGTTACCTTGTCATAACGGGGTTGGGAATACCATACAAATGCTCATTATGATAACTATTATTACCATTTTCCATACTGTAAAACATAATTACATGTAAAAATAAATACAATATGTACGGACGGACAATGGGAATTTAAGTTACAAAACTATGAGTTAATGAGTATATGTCTGACTAAACTGGGAATTACAATTTGAAAATATGTCTGAATAAATTGAGAATTACAAATTTGAAAATACATTCTACGCCTTTTGGATCAAGCATATGATAAGGTGGCCCTTTATTAAATCAACATCTATAAAAAATAATTGCTATTTTCTCTAAACAGTTTATTTACTGAGATATGCATGAAACAAGGCAAGATTGTGCAATGTGTTTTTGACCTCTCATCTTGAAAAAAAGTAAACAAAAGCACACCATCAAATTCTAGTTACTTATAGCAATACTTTCAGTGGCCTATATCTGAGATCTGAATACCATTGGACAGCGTATACTACTGAAGTCTAAAGCCAGTTCGGCCTAATATGATTTCCCTCCTGTGGCAAAGATAGTCTTCCAGAGTTCTATCGAAATGTGACCTTCCTCACTGACGGAGAGGAGGTAATATCCTAGGTAATCTCATATGCCTCATACAATCTATCCTGATACTAGCTTTCTTGCCATCTTTAGACCTGGGTTTGGATTAAAGGCTCCACCCTCTCGTTTTTAGGGTACCTGTAATTCCATCAGGTTTAATCATTTGTTTTACATGATCATGCCAGATTTTCCAGAAGCTTCTGCCAGGGTATGGCGCATAGCACTAAAATCTTTTTGATTTCCGAAATGCAGTATAACAGAGCTATTCTTCAGAAAAAAAAGGATTCCATTTGGGGCTTTTAACTGTTCAATATCCTTAAAGTCCTTAGCCAAACGTTCAGGAAATAGTTAGGTACAGAGGTACTTTGGGTAGAATTAAAGAAAGGAGGTTGAGGTTTGCTCGTTTCCGTCACTCGGGTTTGGGACAAGACAGCCTATTGCAGGACTTTCCTTCAGAGGTGGCACAAATGAAAAAGGACGTTCATTCAAAGCTGTGGTTAGAGGAGGTATTAAACCTAGACATCCAGTGGGATAATAAGTGCATTTTCATGTAGTCACCAGGTTGTTCTTAATAAGCTAACAATCATACAGTGGGCACTGACTGTATACTATTACTAGTGTGGTTGCAGTAGAGGGCCTCGTTATGTTGTGGTGTTTCAAAATTCTACTACGTCAATATGGGTTATTTACCCCACATAGTACTTTCTATGAGTCACATGTTGTAAATATCCAATGTGATCTCAAATCCTAATCAGCTGTTATTTCAATGGTTTTAAAATGTTTGATGTTTTTACTGTTTACACCATGCTACTAATGATGCCCATAGGATTTATTGTGTTTGATATGAACAAACCACTTTAAGATAGCACCCAAAATAACCCTTTTTAATTCAAATTAAAGAATTTTGGTAAGTAAATATATTTTGAAAAGCATACCTCAAGCAAGTTACAGGTTCATGATTTTCATCAGGAAAACAAATACTCAATATTTCCCAGACTAGTGCTCAAACCAAAATAGTATACCATTAATGGCTGTATTTAATATATGCAGTTTGGGCCTTCCTTGGACTGTTGGTAAAGTGTTGCTCAACGAGATTAAAAATGTCCGCCTTCATTCTGCAATCTGATTTCCTTCTCTCATTGCTGTATTCCTAAACCCTGCTCTATTGTGATATCCACTTGTGACAATAGTTACCCAGTGCTAGTTTCTGATTCAAGATATTTTAACTAAAAAGAAAATATATTACACTAAAAATATCATTAGTTATGTTATAATAATGACAAGACATTTTAGTGCTCCAGCTCATTTGGGGGAAATCATTATCAACCAGCATTAGATTACCTGAACACTCTGTTTTTACGATTTGGGTCATAGGTTTCACTATCGCTATTGGTTTCGATAGTTGTAGATGGGAAATATGTATGGCTACAGACCGACTTAAGTAATTGTTACTGTTCCCTCCCTTTTGTATTCTGCTTTGATGGATGGTGAAAATGATGTGTGTGCCTTAATTACATTTGATTGCCTCTGATGTCAATTTAATGGCCAGAGTCCCAGATGTCCACGTTTGACAGCACATTGTTTGGTAGATGTGTGTACAATTTTGGGTGAAGTACTTTGCAATCCTTAAGTAATAGCACGAGGTTCAGTGAGGAAGTTTAGGCTGTTCTTGAACTATGACAGCCAAAACATATTTCCTTTTCCAATGTGTCTTTAAAATGCTATCTCGCTCCCAGTTTGTGTTTGGATTATGCAATATTATATACTGATGTACAACGACAAGATATAGTCCAATAATCTTAGTTTTGGCTTGCTCATATAATGGTGACTGAACTTCCTTAATGATCACCATAAATGTCTGAAACTTCATCTTAGCCATTAGTCTCTTCAAATAGCAACTTGTGTGAGGAATACCTAGAAAACTCCAGGATGCACTTGCAAAGGTCAAAAGGGCCATTAAGTGTTGTTCTATAGCTTGTTTCATTATTTTCAAGATGAGGGAATGGATTTGAGCGTTACCATTGTTACAGCAAATTTAGAGAAAGAAAACAATTATTTTTCTCATCTGTATCTTTTAGAACTATACAATAATGAAAAACGTGAATGTGAAAGAGCATGGGCTCTTAATATACTTTAAATTAATTTGTAAATCCGGCACCCGTAACGTAGGAAATTTAGTAAATTCCAGTAAAAAAGAAAATCTTACTTTTTCATTGGTATAATTTCAACACTACAAGATATAAAAAAAAGGAAATGATTAACTTAAAATAAATTGTCACAGATTAACTTGTCTATGATGTCATGCTGTGTATTGTAGCGTCCCTGTTACATGGCATATCTATAATTTATTTTACAAATCTGTGTATAAAAGACCAGACAGCATGATGATGTATGAAATGACAACATAGAAAGTGCGACGTGCATATTCATCGAAAAACGGCCACAGGAGTCAAAACGGAGATGAGAAAATAGAGTAAAAATAGTTATCATATAGTAAAATGCCAGGTTCCTGAGACAGAGGAACTGTAAGTGAGAAAGAAGAGGCATGTTAGGTTAAGTAAAAGTGAGAAATCAAGCATTTTAAAAAGTCAACACTGAGGACAGGACTATTATCAAGTTTAGCAGCAATTGAGCATTTTCAAATAGAAGGATTTTACCCAAAATGCAAGGTTTTTTACTTCTCCCCCAAAAATGTGTGGCTCTGCCTTTTTAAGTTGAAGATGTTATAAAACTGCATAAAGAAAGTTCTGTTGTTCCAAATTTGGGCCTCAATTTGTGGTTGCTCCCTGAAACTAGCTACATTGTGAACTGCTATATATACATGCTTACTTCATGGAGTGTGAGTGGTGATTCTCTCCTTTTACCAGTGCATCTGGAAACAACCTCACATCTATGCAGTGCCAAATGTTAATGATGGGAGTTTTATAGCATAGCTTCCTAATTGTAAGGCAGAAAGGTTTGCAAAAGTTTAACGCGACAAAAAGGGCAGTCTCATTGGTATTTGCAACCAAAGGTACTGTACCGCCCACTACTGAAAGAAATACATTTATTGCCAGTGCTGAAACCTTGGTTGCTGCTTAATGCTCTACCACCAGTAATGCCTGTCACTGAAGAAAGTAATTCCATTAGCCAGAATACGAGATTGGGTATAGGCAGAGTGATAACAAATCTAAATGCCACTGTCTGTAGTGTATGTTAGGTGGGGTCCCTAAAGTTTTGTGGGAGTAGTGAAGCCCACAAGGGATACCCCACCTTCAATTACATGCATGAAATGGCTAATAGTATGTTATTTACTGCTGGCAATTTACTTTTAACAATGGCAGTATTTCTCCAATTCAATCAGAAGTGTGTCTTGATGGTCATATTTTTCTGCCTTTTGTGATTAACACCAGCAGTATATGATTACAAGTGTTTCATTTCACTAAATTGCAAGCTGGCGCATACTGGATGTCCCTCTCAACTAACATTCAGATAGTTATAGATTGGGCAGCCACAATATTGGGACATTCATATGCTGACAATTGCAAATGTAAAGGTATGTTACTTTGAATTTGGATTTGCCAAATTGGTTGACCATTGTCTTCGATGCTTTTTATATAACCAGCAGTATATACCCTGCTCGATAATGTCATACCAAGAGTGGTCATGTGTAGTTGCAATACCGCTGGAGATATCGCGCTGCAACCCTGCCGACAGATTTACCAACAGTGATATTTTTCCTGGAATAGGGTCCAAGAGCTTGCCACAAAATATTCTAGTTTGGAAAATGTTATAAATTATAAAGTACATCCCTTTTAATGACTTGTCTGGCTACAAGGCAACTGGCGCCCATGCTAGGAGAGAAATCTAAATGTCCTGATGGGGAACAAATTAGTGTTGCTTCAATGGAAATCCGTCTCTGGGCCTAGAATTGAAGATTGGCAGGGAACAATGAAAAATATTGGCAATATGGGGTGGTTCCCTGGAGCTCTGTCATTAGCAAGTATTATGGCGGACCTGGTGGGACCAAACAGATGAGGAACTCACTGTCTTCTTGTCTTTTAACAGGCAAACTACCAGTTCAGTTTCTGGTAAGAGGTGGAGTGGGGGGCTGAATAGAAGGCGGGATCTAGCCCTTATGCTGAGAAGCAAAGAGTGACTGAGATGGGATATAGGAAAAAGGAGGGAGGGTGGAGATGTTCTAGTTGGAGGACAGAACCAAAAAACGTCAAATAATGGTCTCATTGGTGGGTGTACCTGTATGCATAGCTCGGTGCTATAAAATGAACAGCTGTGCACATGACTCTGGAGAGGGTCATTTGATACTTCCATCAGAACTATGAGGTGGATCAGAGAAGGAAGAATGTGTGTTAAGCTCTATGAGCTACTGTCTGAATACTTTACTAACAAAGTATCCTAGATAAGTGATCTTATCTTATTTCTAAAAAAAACAATAAAACGTAAATAGCATATTCCCTGGTGAAATGTGTTGATGTTTAAAATAAAAGCTTACTTAATATAACAGATTTTCAGAGTTAGATTTCTGATGTTCATATACCATACTTACTCATCATATACATCTTCTGTGTCCATCCTGCGATAGAATTTGGCCAGTTTTACAGCAAAAACGATGGCTGGAATTAAAAATATTGTTGCACCTCCCAAGCCAAACCAAAAAGCGTTCTAAAGAAAAAAGGAAAAACATGAGTGAAATGTAAGTTTGAGATCTCAGATTGTCGCTCCTTTGTAAAAACATAGATCAAACTGAGAGCAGGAAGGTTGCTGGCAAGCTTTTTGTTTCTCATCGATATGTCATCATCATCATTGATGTTTTGGACAACTTCCCCTCCAACTAGCAAAATAAACCCTCCTGTTAGTTCTAGGCTCTACTCAACTATTGGGAAAAAGAAAAGGCTGCACCAGGCTATCAGGCAGAAAGGAGCAAGGCCACAACCTCTTCAATTGGGCACATCCCCACCTCCCTTAGTATGGGGTTTAACCCATGCTAAAGGAGGCAGAGATGTGCTCTCATTGGTCTGGAATAGAGGGGGCATATCATTTGGAAGTGAGTCAAGGTCACCCCTTTTGACTCGGTCAAACCGGGATCCAAATTCTTGCTTCTGCCAGTTAGTGCTAGGAAATGCAATTACATCATCTTGTCACATGTCAATAATGAACCATTCTACCAAGGATCCAGGTGGTGCACACTAGCCAATGTCAGGTCTCAGAATGCAGGCCTTACTTCCTGGTAGTGGGCCACAACTAGGATCGTTTTAAAGCAATTCACATGAACGCCCCCTCCTGCCAATGCTGCCTCACCCTTCTCTCTGCCTGTGCCCCCTTTGTTTTAACATCAATTTATTTGCCAATTGTTCCACACCCAGCTATCACCTTCACTGCTTTGAGGCAGCAATGGAAATGGAAAAGGGACTATAATCTCCCTTTGCCATTACTATGGCAGCCATGTTTGCAGTTTATTTCATTTTTTGACCTGAGAAGCAACTTGTTTCTCCACCTGCACGATTTGCAATTTAGAAAAACAATCCGCTTAGCACACACGATGTTATGTCCAGTGCTTCTAGCTTTGACTCCCTACTAAGCAGACTTTCCCGTGTGATAACAGCACCTAAAGTTTGCTTAAGGTACTCAGCATGCTGAGTCCATTAACGTGGTACTATAACTGTTAACACATGCGAAAGCCTGGATAGCTGAGTATTATTGCTTACTTTAATAAATTGGGTGGCCCACGATGGAGAATTAACATGGTGAAATAACCTGCTCTATAGGACAGTTCCCACTCCGGGGGTGTTTACAAACACATTTTAGCTCAAAAATGAGAAAAATCGATTTGCATAATAGTCTGGTTCTGCTAACAAGGACAGTTCAGGACCGAAATGCTAGGCAGTACTTCTCTGAACAAGAGCAACAACAGCAAACCCAGACACGTTTTTCTCCTTTTTTGGGCATCATCAGTGGGGTAAAGCATCTCTACGCACAGTGATCAAGGGGTCCATATCTGTATTACCCTTAATAACCCCCTCAACTGAAAACGAACATTGCTCCAATAACCTGCTCTGTGGGATGTTTCCCACTCAAGATTTGTATTTGTATTTTGTATTTATTAGGTTTATATAGCGCTTTACACCAAAGCGCTGCACATTTAAAAACAACAGGATACATTTAACATAACAAAAAACAGTAACAATAGAAGCAAATTACAATGTTGGATCAGCCAATAAAACAGTATGTAGAGCAATTAGACGGGGGCAAGGGGGAGAGAAGTGGAGTAGAGCTAGGAGGAAGAGGGAGGAAGGGTAGGAGGAGGAGGAGGGAAAGGAAGGGGTGAGGGTGAGGATGGGGTGGGGAAAATGGAGGGAGAGGCTTAAGGGGGGGGAAGAGGGAAAGGGTGGGAAAGGGGGAGCGAGAAGAGGGAGGGGTATCATGGCAGGGAATGGAGAAGGAGAGATTTAAGGGACGTGCGGAAAGAGGAAAAGGTAGGAATAGAGCGGATTGAGAGAGGTAAGGCGTTCCAGTGCAGGGGGGGCAGGAGTTGGAAGGAGCGGAAACGGGAGGAGGCACAAGGGGAGGGAGGAACAGTGAGGAGGAAGTGGTCAGCGGAATGAAGGGAGTGAGAGGGATGGTAGAAAGAGAGAAGGGAAGAGAGATAAGGTGGAGCAAGATCGTGGAGAGATTTGAAGACTAGGCAGAGAAAATGAAATTTAAGTTGTGAGTGAAAGGGAAGCCAGCCAATGGAGGATAGGGAAGCAGAGATGGAGTCTCAGGGGGAGAGGAGACAGAGGGTACAGATGGCAGAGTGGTAGATAGATATGAGGGGGGCGAGATGTGAAGTAGGTAGACCAAAGAGTAAGGAGGAGCAGTAGAAGAGGCGAGAGAAGATAAGGGAGGAGATTAAAAGTTTAGTAGCATGGAAAGTAAGGGAGGGGCGGACTTTGCTAATATTATAGAGGTGGTAGCGACAAGCACGAGAGGTGAGTGAGATATGGTGGGGAAAAAGTGAGAGAAGAGTCAAAGTGAAAGCCTAAGTTGCGAGCGTGGGTGGAGAAAGTAAGATTAGAGGGAGGAAAATGAATGAAAGGAGGAGGAGGAGAGGGAGGGGGAAGGGAGTTGGAAGGGAAGAAAACTACTTCAGTTGTGTCAGAGTTAAGGGAAAGAAAGCGAGACGACATCAAGTTTTTAATAGCAGTAAGACAGGAGGAAAGTTTAAGGTGGAGATCAGGAGAGAAGGAAGAGAAGGAAAGAAAGGGCTGCGTGTCGTCGGCATAGAAATGGTGAGAGATGCCAAATGAGGAGATAATAGGGGCAAGGAGGGAGGTGTAGAGTGAGAATAGGAACGGACCAAGCACCGAGCCTTGAAGTACTCAGTATTCGAGAGGGTGGGTGGGAGAGGAGCGGTCTCCCCAGGTAACAGTAAAAGAGCGGGAGGAGAGGTAAGAGGATAGCCAGTTGAGTACAGAACCTTTGAAACCAAAGGAGGAGAGAGTGTTGAGAAAAAGGGGGTGATCAACAGTGTCGAAGGCAGCAGAGAGATCAAGAAGAATAAGGACAGAGGATTGTTTAGAGTGTCGGGCAGAGAGGAGGGAGTTAAGGATGTAAGTGAGGGCTGTTTCAGGAGAGTGTTTGGGGCGAAAGCCAGATTGAGAAGGGGGAAGGAGAGAGAGATTAGTGACAAAGGTTGAGAGCTGCGAGTAGGCGAGGCGCTCAAGAAGTTTAGAGAGAAATGGGAGAAGTGAGATAGGACGGAAGTTAGAGGTGAGCAGGGAATCAGCAGAAGGTTTCTTCAGAATCGGAATGATAGTGGCATGCTCGAAAGCAGAGGGGAAGGTGGCCGAGGAAAGGCAGGTGTTGAAGAAGGAGGTTAGGTAGGGAATAAGAAGAGGGTAGATCTTAAGAATAATAAGGGAGGGGACAGGGTCAGATGGAGCAGACGAGGGGTTGGCTTTGGAGCGGAGGATAGAAACGTCATAAGGGGAGACTGGGTAGAATACAGTGATGCAAGTAGAGGATGAGGAGGGAGAAGGGGAGGGGGGAGAATGAAGAGGAATTGATTTTTTGCCGAAGGGCAAGAATCTTGGAGGAGAAGAAGTTTGCGAAGTCAGAGGGAGAAAGGGTGGAGGAGGTTGAGGGATCAGGTGTTGGGGGAGAGAGAAGACGAGAGAGAGTTTGGAAAATGCGGCGGGGGTGGGAGGCTTTGGAATGAAGGTTAGAGTAGTAGGAGCGTTTTGCCGAGGAGAGGCAGGAGACAGAGGGAGTGATAAGAGAAGTAGGAGGTTTGGTTGGAAAGTGAAGGAGATTTGAGCCAGAGTCTCTCAAGACGTCGGAGGAGACGTCGCATGGAGAGGAGTTGAGGGGAGAGAAAAGGTTGAGAGGGTTTCTGGGTTGGACGGAAGAAGGAAAGGTGGTGGAGTAGATCAAGAGAGGAGGAGATAGAAGAGGAGAGAGTAGAAAGTGCATCATTGGCCGATAGTGAAGAGAAGTCATGGAGAGAGGGGAGAGAAGAGCAAGTTTCAAGAAAGAGGGAGGGATCAAAGTTACGAAGGTCACGAAGTGAGAAAATAGAAGGGGAAGGCTTAGGAGAAGAGGGAAGGGGAAGGGTGTAAGGGAGAAGGAGAGTAAAGCATGATCAGAGAGATAAAGAGGAAGTGTAGAGACAGTAGAAGAGGGATAGGAAGAGTTAAAGATAAGTGGAGCCAGAGGAGTGAGTAGGAGAGGAAGGAAAAGGGGAAAGAAGGTAGGAGTCGAGGATGGATGAAAGGGGAGAGGAGTGAGGGGGAGAAGGGAAGTGAAGATTAAAGTCGCCGAGAACAGCATGAGGAGAGGGAGAGATGAGAAAAAGGAAGTGATCGAGGTCATCATAGAAGGTAGAGAGAGGGACAGGTGGCGATACATGATTAGAAAGGAGATGGGGTGAGGAGAGGAGAAGGATTTGTAAAGAAACTCGAAAGAGGGGAAATAAGGAAGGGATGGAGAGGAGGGAGAGGAAAGGTATTTGGGGTTGAAGAGGAGGCCAATACCTTCGGCACGACCAGTAGCACGAGAGATATGAGAGAAGGAGGATGAAGAGGTGGTTAGGGAAGCAGGGACTGTAGTGTTGTGAGGAGGGATCCAGATTTCAGTAAGGCAGAGGAAATGAAGGTTGAGATGGGGGAACATGTCAAGAACTGCTGCGGTCTTATTGCAGAGGGATCTAGCATTCCAGAGAGCAATGTTGATGAGAGAGGAGGGTTGGACAGTGGGGGGGGTAGAGAAGGTTAGGGCGGTGAGAGAGTGTAGGCATAGTAAAGAAAGAGTGGGGGGGATTAAAGAGGGGAATGGACATGAGGAGGAGGGAGAAGTAGAGTAGGAGAGGACAGGGGAGGGGTAGGAGTTTGGGGGGAACGGTACAGAGGACGGTGGGGAGGAGATATGGCCAAACGCATAAACGAGGGAGGGAGAGAGGAAGGAGAGGGATAAAGAGGTGGTTAGGAGAGCAGGTAGAAGAGGAGGGAAGGTAGGTAGAGGGGGCAGGTGATAGGAAGGCGGGTAGAACAGCGAGGACCAGAGAGCTGGCAGATGAAGGCTGGTAGGTAAGAGGTCTGGAGGCCGCACTGGGAGGTAGAGTTGAGTTAGCTGAAGTGGGGCACTCAGAGGTGATGGCAGAGGTGGGTCACTCTGCGGAATGGACTTGCGTGTGGGCAGTTCCGTGAGAACCAGAGAGCTGGCAGATGAGGGGCTGGTAGGTAAGAGGTCCAGAGGCCGCACAGGGTGTGCTTAGAGAGGATCCTTGTAGGTTATTACGTGAAAAGAGCATTAGTTCAACAATTGGGAATGCCCCCAAAGGCAGCAATAAGGTCAGTAAAAATACAGAAGAGTAGAGGGCTGAGTTTATGCAAAAACCACTTTACTGAAACTCAATAGTAACAGTTAGATACAGTTGCACACAATTTAGCAACAACAGTAGATACGCCATGAGTAAACTGAAGTGATTTATAACTCTAAAAACCAATAGAAATCACGGTTTATAGTGACATTTTCGAATACCTTCCAAAAATACACAGATTGTTCTGAAAATGTAAGTGGCACAAAGGGGACCAGAGGAAAATGCCAGTTCACTGTTACAGGTAAATACAAGTCACTTTGATAGAGTTTGTAAAGTCCCAAAATGCCTCCCTTACAGGTTCAACCCAATAGATAGGTATCCAATCATTTTATCGCGAACATCACAGAGTGGTACATAACAAAGCGGACAATAACACAGAAAAACACTGAAAAGATTAAATAAATATATACACGGTAGTGGGGTAAGGGATTAAAATGGGTCAGGATGGGGTTGGGATGGCATTATAAGGGTGGAAAATCAGAGGGGTTGGGGGGGGACATATCTAAATTTAAAAAACAATCTGTGTTATTCAGTGTTTTGACCACAATGAAATGTACCACTCTGTAATTGTGGTCGGTAAAATCACATATAACCAACATATCCCTCACAGTCATTGGGTGAAGTTAGGTGATGCTATAGAATGAATGGGACATCCACAGGAGAATTTGAGCCATGGTTCAAGACCCAAGGGGCTGCAGAAGTATGACTGCAGAGTGTTACTTCCAGTTACAACCCTAATACACATTCTGTCCCATGGGTGCAAAGAAACCACTCTGCACCCACAGCCAGTGGACCCTAGAGGATAGGATTAACAGCAGGATAAAGGTATAAGGACCTTGGGGCGTCTTCTCAAGGCGATGGCTATAGTGGTAACAGATAAGGGGCATGGGTGCATAGCTAAGATTTGCCTTCGAGATTGGGTCTGGCTGGAAATGGTTGTGTAGAGGAGCAGCTGTATACCTCTGCAGGAGATGCGACCCACCTCTCTCCTCTGTATTGGAGACATGAGGCCGTGCCTTGCCTGACACCAGCTATCGTACAAATACCACAGCGAGTATTTGGAAAGAGATACCCGTTGAGACAACCCTATCAAATGTACCCCCGAAGCGACGACAACCTGCAGGAGGAACTCCCGGAAGGAATATGAGAAAGAGCAAGGAAAATGACCTGATGACATCATAAGAAACTTGTGTACGACGTCCCAAGATACTGACTGAAGACAATGTATGGATCTTAAAAGAAACTAATGATGAATTAAAGGACCAAGTGAACTCTCACATGTGAAGGAAGAAGATTACACGTGCTCAAAGGTCTGCAGAAAATAAAAGTTCAATAAATGTACAGAAGCTGAAACGCAAGGTAGCTCAAGTCATCATAGAAGCTAGCTATGAGTAGAAAATAGAATGCAGGCGAAGCCAGAAACCATGAAGCGAGAATGCAAGTTGTATCGCAGCAGAATAGCAGGCTGAGGAAGCTGCGTGGCGAGGCTGCCTGGCCTGAAGTCAAGATCCTAGAAATCGAGGTCAGCTACCTACTCTGAAGAAGAATGGGTGTGCAAAGGATGAACCTTCTCACGTTAAGGTACAAGAAAGAACACAGGCTATGCCAATCTTTAATTCATTTAGAGCATTTAAAAGCTGCAAAATGGACCAGATTGTGGTCTCCGGTCACGTGAACCAAGGATGGAAATAGAGTTTGAACTTGGAGTTCCAGACACGATAGTGAGTGCCCTCACTCCCGTGCATTCTCAAAGACAAGAATACTCAGCAAGGCCAAGTACAAAGACAATTTCATGGCAGAACGCATGGTTGATAAGAGATGCTTTACTGATTGGGTGGTGAGGTAGCTTCATGTCCCATCTCCCTGCACCTGGGTCTGGGCTTACGTGCTGCTAAATGAACCGAATGTTCCAGACATGGCACAAGTGTTCCAACCAATTGTATTGGTCCTTATAACGATGGACCATTTAGTTTGTAGACCAATGAGAAACTATGTATCTAATTTATCTGAAATGATATGTTTTTAAGAGGTAGGCATAAGTTGTCCACCTGATATCGGACAGTCAATAACAATCCTAGCTCCTATATAAGTGTATATCTAGATGTTTCCCTTGACCAATCCCTACCCTTGATAGGTTTTGTACTATTGCCACATAGTACGATGTCACTCTGATGCATATTCGAGTATAAGAACTGGAGATCATTGAGAGACTGAGAGTACGTCCGTTGATGTTCGTTGTAACCTTCCTGTTTTAGACAATTGTTAATAAAACAGTAACTTGTCATATTCTTGAGTTTGTCCAGTTATTTGGACTCAGAATTTTTCTGGTATAATCCCATCCATCAGTATATTCACTTTCCAAAGGGACATCAGCTCAGTTGGGATCCTGGCCAGTACAAAGAGGATCCATGGGGTACCAGACATAGTACAACAGATCCACAAAGGCAAGGCATCCTAGGACAACAACATAGAGTAAAGAAGGTACCTCATCAATGGCAGCAGCGACGAAACAGGCAAAGGGGACCAAAGAAGGACTCCAGGCAGCTCAGAGGAGAAGAAAGTGGCCAGCCTTGAAGCAGAAATGGTGAAACAATAAAGGATAGCTGCAGGTGGTGACCAAGGATGTCCTACTAGGGGCAGAGGTGAAGAGGAACAAATTACCTACCTCTCTGCAATGTTCTTTCTGATGGATGTTTTTTCACATGGATTCCTAATCTATGATATATATCTCCTAGTGCAGCTGCTCTTCGGTATCTTTTCCACCACAAGGGAACACAGTGCGGCTCTACCTTGGCTCTGCTCAATGCCCAACCCCTTCCAACCTCCCATGCCGAACATGATGTCTGGGCCAGTATATATCATGCGCCATGACCTCAGTTCCACCCTTTTGCCCTTGCACTCTAACGCGGAGGGAGAACAGAAGTTAAAGGTGTACTAGCTATTTTTCAAGTGGGGCAGGATGGGGGAGGGATGCGGGATCTGTGGGAGGAACATCCATAAGAAAGAACATTACTGAGAGGCAAGTTATTTGTTCTACTAATGGATTCCGTTCTCCCACATATTCATCAACTATGATAGATGCACCTACCAATGCGTAGACCTGGTGGAGGGAGGAGAGCAGTAACAGCACCCATGCCAGAAAACTCTGGAGGGCCACTCTACAAAATGGAGTGCCCCGCCCTGATTCCTGATTTGGAATCCAAGTAGTAATGCTTGGTGAATGTATGCAGCAAGGCCCACCTAGCAACCTGGCAAATGTCAAGAACAGGCACTCCCCCATGTAGAGCAGAGGTGTCAGCCAACCCTCTGGTCGAATGAACTTCGAGACCTTCAAGCACATAAATTCCAGCCAGATCAGAGCATTTTGAAGTTCAGACACTGGTCCACCTCAACAGGGTCTGTTTGATCACAGCCCTGCCAGCAAGGGTACCAACATATCCCACTAAAAGCGGTAGTATTTTTCTGTCATCCTTCAATCGAGAGATGTAGTATCTGAGGGCCTGCACCAGGTCCAGCCAATGAAATCACTCCTCTGCCTGGGAAGGATGAGGTGGAAGATAAAAACCAGGAAGATGGACATTCTGAGAGATAAGTACATCTGAGGCTACCTTACGGTGGAAGGATGATCTCACTTTCAACAGCACCTTCTCTTTGGAAAAACTAAATAGGGAGGTTTAAGGTTTAATAGACAATGGGCCTCATTATGACCCTGCCGGTCTGGAAACAACGGTGGCGGTAAACACGCCGCCACCGTTTATCCGGACCGGCAGATTAAGAGTTCTTCAGGCGGGTGGTGTCACTCCCACCAGGTCTGACCTGGCGGGAGTAACGCCACCCGCCTGCAGACGGAAGTGGAAACACCAGCACCGCTATTTACAGTGCCAGTGTTTCCATGGTCCCCATCCCCATGTAGTCGTATGGGACTCCATGGCAATGGGGATTAACGGAATTCCGCCTCCGGAATAACTGGGTTGTAATGCCCAGGTGATTCCGGTAATTACGGAGGTGGTAATTCACTAAGAGTCCAGCGGCAGCCTGCCTGTTTTTCCGGCACGGCTACCGCCGGACTCGTAATGAGGCCCAATGTCTAGAGGTCACTCACCAGAATAGGGGAAGTGATGGCCAACAGTAAAAATTGCCTTAAGAATGAGCAACCTAAAAGATTTAGAATGCAGGGCCTCGGGAAGAGCACCCATAAGAAATATCAACACTAAATGTAAATCCCATTGCAGAACAACAATTCGGCATGGAGGAAACTGATTGCACAACACCCGTAAAAATGGTATAGCTTTGGGGACTGTGAAGAGTCCTGCTCGGTGGTCCTTTTGAAAACCAAAATAGTGGCAAGGTACCCCATCGCAGTGCCAATCTGCTGGTCGGTCGGGGCCAAAGAGGGAAGATAATCCAATAAAGAAGATGTGGGTAAAATAAAAGGACCCAGAAACCACACACCACACTAAGTCAAACATGTATACTACACATACATCGATCTGGTTGCAGGCCACTGAGCCGAGCGGATCAAGTCTAGGACATCATCCAACAAATTCCACTCCTTATATATCAGCCTCTCAGCAGCCAAGCAGCTCCGGATTCTACATTCTCTGGGCTCAGTCAGGATCAAAATCAACATGGACCTGAGCAGGTGTGGCCTCCTGAGAACCAGCAGGTGACAGAGGTTGGTGAAAATGCATACAGGAGGTAAAACGTCCATTTGACCATCAGTGCATCCACTGGAGCTCCCCCTCGAGGAAATTCCATAGAGCAGAACAACTTACACTCCCTGTTTACACTGGCTCAAAGAAGTCCACCTGAGGCGTCCCATACCAGGAACAAAATCCGATCCAGAACTTCCTGACAGAGGCCAAAGTCTGTCTGCTCAATGATATTCTCCATCCCTGCGAGATGAACTATGTCAGAGACGTGTTGTTCCACTGAGCTCAGAAACACAGCCGCATTGCTTCTTAGCAATGACAAGGACCCTAAACCACCTCGTTTGTTGGGGTAGTGCATGGCTACTGCGTTGTTGGTCAGGAGCAGCACATTCCTGCCAGGTACTGTATAAGGAAGGTTACCAAGGCTGGCCTGATCGTTAATTCCAGCAAGTTGATGTGTTCTTGGGACTCAGATGGAGACCAGTGACTACTATCAGTTTAGGAAAGGGATGCCAAAGTATGCCACTTTCCACAGGTTGCCCTGCAGGGACCACCATGCTAAGCCCTGGGATACTCTTGCTGAGACTTGGAAGTCTGATGTGTGCCCCTGTAACTGACATCACGGACAACGGAGAAGCCACCTCATGCACAACCAGGGCTCAGGCACTACAAGAATGCAGGAGGCCATGAGGCTGAGCAAATAAAGGAAAGCCAAGGTTGGAACCGTCTCCTATGATTGGAGGACATGAAATATCTGCAAGATATTCGCCACTCACTCCCTCGGGGGGTGGACGGTGCTGCCCAGGTGAGTGTCCAAGAACACGCTGATAATTCACAGGGATTGGGATGTCAAAACCTGAGACTTCTTGATGTTTAGGAAGAAGCCTAAGATGTACAAAAGGCTGCAAGTACGGAAACAAATGAGTCGACACATGGTCTGGGGAGCAAGCTTGGACAAGCAGTTGTCCAGGTAGGGAAAGACCTGGATGCCTTCACTCCTGAGGTGGGCCGTTACCACAGACAGCAGTTTGGTGAAGACCCTGGTAGCCGTAGATAGATCAAGCGGTAGGACCCTGATATGGTAGTAGCAATGGCCCACAATAAATCTCAGTTACCTCCTGTGCTTTAGGTGAATCAGCACATGGAAGTAGGCATTTGGAAGATCCAGTGATTCCAGCTAGTCTTGCAGGCCGAGGGCTTTGAGGACCTGGTACAGTGTAACCATCTTGAACTTTCTCATGTGCTCGGATAGGTTTAAGAGGTGCGGATCCAGGATAGGATGCAGGCCTGCATCCTTCTTTGGTGCCAGAAAATAGACTGAGCACCAGCCCTTGCCTCATTCTGAGTCAGACACCTGTTCTATACCACATTTTGTCAGAAGCTGACAAACTCCTTCAACAGGAGAGGGTCCGGAGGCAAGCATGTGCCGTATGGAGGATGATCGGGAGGGCATTGAGCAAAAGGGAGCCAATATCCGTGGTGGATGACCTGTAAGGCCTAGTCATCGTACGTAGTGAAAAACTATTTGTTGCAAAACAGAGGAATTCTCCCGCATACAGGTCACCATCACAGGGGCTTGGCACACTGGGATGACACAGTTATCTTCTATGGTAGTAGCCCAGCCCCTTCCCCCGATGGGCCGAGTGGTTTGCTGCTTACCCGAGGGAGCCTACCCCCTGTCAGAAAAAAACGGGAAAGGATGATACCCCTACCCCTTTATGTAGACACAGTGGGATGCTGCACTGATAGGCACCTTTGAGGGCTGGAACAGCTGGAGTACTCAACAGTCTTTTCCCCAAACAGGTTATGGCTGTCAAACATCTGGGGGAAAAACCGGAGGTCCTCATCCAGGTGTACCTCCTCAAGAGTGACCCTGTTGCCATTGCACATGCTATGCAGTCAGCTGTGTCGAGGCCAGACTGTATTATTAGCAGGATACCATCATGCCCTCTCTCACAGCAAAGGAGGCATTGATTGTCCTTAGGCCCAGAGATACCAATAATCTTCCAGTATAAAGGTTCCAACTCAAAGGGGACGGTATCACCCTCCTTATCAGATTTCCCCCAGCTTTCACCTAAAAGCTCCCATAGGAAGCAAAGCATATTTCAGAGGAAACTTGACACCGGCAGTGGCTTGGAAGAGGGAGCTGGCACCAAGTGTTGTACGTCAGATGATGGATCTGTTCAGAGCAGCAACGGGTCTTGGCCGGAGGGAGCTGTGGCCAAACCTAAGGGTATGAGTTTGTGGTTCCTATTCCAGGTCCCTCCTGGCTTGTCCGAAAGTAGTGAACCCTTAGGGCACGGTTTGCAGGAAGGGCGAAGCCGACAGCATCAGGGGGTTTAGAAAAGTTGTCAAGCTTCTTTAGCCTAAACGCCTCCCATTCTTCCGGCTTCGAGGATTGGGTAGGCAATGGTATTTGTGGTTGCAGATCCTCAGAGGAGTCCCTGGTCTTTTGTACCTCGCTCCTCTCCCAGCAACCTTGAACTGGTCCGTCTGACGTCCTTTTCCTTGTGGACTTTCCTGCTCTTTGAGTCCTTAGGGTGCGACTGACACGACCCGTAGTCCTACCTGTCGTGTTCCTCGCCTAAACAATAGAGGCATATACTGTGGTGTTGGAAACAGACATGTGCCATTTTCACTCAGCAATCGATTGTAACCTGGAGCCTTCCCAGGGTTCGGCATCGTGCTAAATCAAGACAACTTCGAAACAAAGCAGCATTCCTAATGCAGGCAGAGTATGCTGAAAAAAGAAACACGTGATGTGGGCCTCAAAATATACTGCCCCGATGTCCGTTGCGAGATGCGTAGAGGCATTAAGAGGAGCTGACGCAGAGCCACGCTGTGCTGCCTGGTGTGGAAATGTTTCCAAAGATCAGCTGGGCTAGGAGGTAGATATCATACATAAGGAATCCATGGGAGGAAGAAATCTGTCATAATCTGTGTGGGATTGATTATGGTTATTAGTGTTGTGGTGAAGGGCGGTGATGTCACTGACATTCTAGGTGGAATGTTGGTGTGGGGATTGTCGGGGGGGATTCTGCCGGGGTCGGCCGGGCCGTCCGCAGACCTCCGGGCAGGGAGGCCCCAACTCCTCCCGTGTATATCTCGGATCGAGACAGAGTATGAGGCACACACAAGGAGCAAGGCAACTTCTGTCGTTTATTATGCAAACGGCAGGGATGGGTCAAGGAGCGCACGCGTTCGTCCTGACACACACACAATAGTGGGGCTCGCAGGCCCTTTTTACTACATTATGACGCGCTACTTGCGTCATTCCAAAAAGTTACCAAAAGAACCTATCGCCACTCTTGATTGGTTGCTCGAGTGGTGGGGTTAGTATAGTACGCCTATAGAGAATGATATTAGTGGTTAAGATGTAGTCAGGTGGTATATCTGGGTTGTCCCTACAATTAGATACATAAGAATTGTTACATGAAGACCCCTGAGGATTGGCTAACGTTACTGACGTCTGAGATAAGAACCTCATGTTCTGATTGGTGCATCCGTGAGCTCCCCAGCCTGGGACCACCGTTGTTCCCAGCACACGGTGCACCTGTGGTTGCAACAGTGTTTCAATATGGGTACGTGCAGGCAATGTGAGGATTTATTCATAGGTGGGAGACTGACCGTTCCTACTGTAGCAGGTGTCCATTGAGCCTTTCAAGTGTGTCGGCCTGCGTCTCGTAGCGAGGTACCCAGACGCCTTTTCTCTCCTGGGTTTTGGCATCTCGTCAGGTTCGGCTTGGTCACGTGGGGAGGGACCGTGTTTGAGGCATAATTCTGCACAATTAATATTGTTTTTCCACTGTATGTCTGGTTTAATTTGCAGATATGATTTTAACATTGGTACTTGGAGTGCGAGGTTGCAACATCGTGCCTTTGAAGATTTGTTTCTTGACTGTGGGTTTGCAACATTACGACCTTGGCTGGTTGCTCCACTGGGTTCTTTCTGCAGGCTCAGCAACCTGACTTTTGCTTTGTTAATGTCCACGGGAACTCTTGCTTGAGGCCTACTTGGGCCTGGTGCACGAGTAATCCATTTAGTGCATGGATGCTTTAGGTTATAGTGGCATACAGTTTCATGGCCAGTATCGTGTTTCCATTATATCTCTCATGATGGTAACGGGTTTCAAGAGAAGCGTGAGCAAGCGTTATAAATGAGCTCATGGTGCGTCTTGCGTTTCTGCATTCTGAAAGCCTATGTAAAAATAATAAAGATGCACGTCCGTGAATAAGCCTGTCGCCTACGTCAGAGCACTGAGTATGTTCTTCGTGTAGATTGGTGTGGAAATGTTCAGCGTGTATAATAGTTCAGCGGTGCTTCCCGTTATCTAGGTCGTCATGGCATCTCTAACGATGTGTAGATTTCAGTCTAGTTGGTCCGTGCCGCAGGTGTCGGCATGGCCAGTGCGGGCTGTTGGGCAGGCAGATGGACACATCCGTATGTTTCTGTACCAGGGTATTTGGTCATCTGGTAAATGGGCAAACTCTTCTCGTGGCGGGTGTCTGGGCCGCGACCCTCTAGGCCAAGCGCGAGAGGTGAAGGACGGGAGTCTGGTTTTCCATTCTCCCACTTCAGTCCCCCCTCTGGTCGACTTGTCGACCACAAACATATCCTTCTCGTTATCTCCTCTTACTCTCCATATCTTGGTTATCCCTCCGAGATGTCCATAATGGTTTACGTGATCTTCAAATGACCAATACATGTATTCGCATGTTCCTCCAGGAGTACAGTACACCCATCTTCCTATGTAGCTCCTAGGGTTCCTTGGGTTCTCGATCTTCACTGATGGTGGGTCTAGATGATTGGCGATGATTTGGGTGCGCAACTTCTCCCTTTCGTGTATTATCACACCTGTGTGCTGGCCGTCATCCGCTGGCATCAAGGGGTGCATTCCCACCATTTCCAGCAACTCATCAGTTGAGCGCGCCTTCCGGGCTTTCCAAAATCTAATTATTATCAGTGCAGCTCCAGCCAAAATAGCACATCCCACTATTATTTTCAGTCCATCTGACAGCCAAGATGGCATCCATGACCATAATAGTGAAAACCAGCTTTTATCCTTGTTTACGCCGTTACTTTCGTCCATCATTTTGGAGTGCATCTGGGCCAATTGTGAAACTGCTTCTGTTAGTGTACCATTGTCGGCATCGTTGGCAGGTATGAACGTGCAGCATGATTGTCCTATCTTTGCACAAACTCCTCCTTCCATTGCTGTGAGAAGGTCCAATACATATCTGTTCTGTAGTGCTACCATCCTTACAGCTCGCAGCTCCTCTTTAATTGCGTTAAACCCATTTACTGTCGAATTTATGGTCATCATTAGTTCCCATCTGGTTATTTGCAGCCATTTTGCGTTTGCGTATGCCTGCAGTCCCGGATGTATTATTGAGGAGAAGAACATTGCTGCTCTGCTGAATAGTCTGTGTTCTGGCGGTATTGATGTTAGTTCCGTTTCCGACCTTCCCCACAGATAATTTCCTGTTAATGGCTCTCCTTGTCTTTTTCTCCTGTTTAGGACAGTATCATTGCTGTTTGTCCTGTTTTCTTGCTCCTTCTGGAGTGGTGCAGATCTCTTTCTTCTCCTGTCTCCTTCATCCATTTTCGGAAATTTCGCCACATCGACATGCTTCTTAGGTACCACTAGTGATGGTACATTGACGTGTACCATTGTGCACACACCACTCCACAGGGGAGGCAGTGTATGATATGCCTTTTCTCCGCAGGCCCAATAATGGTCCATTATTACTGCTGTTCCCGCTCCCCCCTCAGGTAACTCCATCACACTTGCACAATTGGTGTTATATCCCACGTCCACCTCTCCTTTATGCTGGTAACATACTTTGGGCGCAGTCAATGGTAATATAGTTATCGGGTCTTCATCTTCTTCTACCCACGTGAGCATTGGTACATACTTGATCCATGTCGTCCAACATCGATGATTGTGTGTCTCGATGGTTGAGATAGTTTCTTTTGTTACCATGTTGCTGCCAACCACTCCTATCTCCCAGCTGGTACCCAGGAACACCTTTCCTGTTATCGTCAGTAATGGCCTCTCCCAGCATCCTTGTTTACCCGGAACTTCCGTGGCGTACCAATCACATGGTAGATACTGCAGTGTTACCTTCTTTGTTTCTCCTTTTTCAGGGCCACTTGTTATGTATCTGAATGCTTCAGCATGTAAACTGGTCTTGTGATAACTCAGATAGGTCTTGAGGAAGTTGTTTTCATATGGGTATGAGTCTCGTGTTTTCCATGTCATGTGCACTACTGTTCCTTGGAATCTTCCTTTCGTTTGGAACAGGGCCAAATATATTATGCACTGTGCTGTTTTTTCATCTATTTCTGTGGCAACAAATGTTCGTGAAGCGCTCATGGCGTATGGTATTAATGAGCAAACGTAACAGCTATCCTCAGTTGTCTGCTTACCAATGCGGGTCATGTGCTGGTACCATATGTTGTTTGTGACGTGTGCTGAATCTTGTACATAATTATCAATACCTTTATTGTCTGAGTATGTGCTGCGTTTAACTTTATTTCGCTTTTGTTCATTGTTACTGTTACCACCTGACGTAACACCTGTTGCAGCAGGGAGGTGGGGTACATTAGGTTTGGGTGCAGCAAAAAAACTCATAGCATAGCTGTACTGCCATACAGAGGCAGCCAAAACTCCGGTGATCATAAAAATCCCTATTATTTTTATTACATATGCTAACCTCACCGACATTTTTGCTCTTACCTTGCTGCAGTCCTGGCAGCGTATTCTTGCGACGTTAAAGTTGCCCGCCTAAAAATTCTCAAAAAGTGCTTGTTATTAAATGTTAGTTTTGTTTCATTAAGCTCTCCCTATCAAATAGTCATTCAGTGCCCAGGTGAAGAGTTGCTCCCACGCTACTCTAAGTGATCGGTCTCTCAAGACCGGCAAGTATGGGCGGAGGTGGGGCATGTAATTTTCTATGGCCAGGAGGAAGGCCGTGTAGTATACACGTACCCTTTTCTTTTTTAAGTATGTTGGCCTTTTTATTTCGTATACAAATTGGTGTGACAATTCTTCTGGGTAACTATCGTCTGGCAGCACCATCTACGCCTGCACACTGAATTTGTTAGATAACTTTTCTTAACAATACAATATTACGCAGCTCCTGTATGTGCGAGAGAAAAAGAGAACATTCACGTGTTTACATGTGTATTGGTGCAAGCGAAGTCCTTAGTTTTTATTACAATTGTATTTAGTAGTCAATGGGGGGGGGGTTTGCTCAGATGGCGGGAGCAGTTTTACTCTTTGAACGTGTGACCATGGGGTGGGCAGTGTGGGGATCACCCCCTTCTTCGTCCGTTATTCTCTCCGAGGGAACAATTGGGTCGTTGTCTGTGGTTGTGTTTTCTTCCGCTGCCGGGGATGTTGTTGGCGTTTTTCCAATGGACCTGTCGTTGGCGCTGGGGCGGGTCTGCAGTTTGTAGATTTTTACATCATGCAGGTGGTTCCACGCACGCTTATCCTTTAGTTTTACTGCTCTTGTTGATACGTCCTCTACTAAATGGGGGCCAGTGAACCTCTGCTGGTTCCACCTTCTATTAAAATTTCGAAGTAGTACGTGGTCACCTTTGGCAAGTTGGCACAAGTTCTCCTTTCCCAATTCTGTATTTTCGTCTATTTCTTGGTTGCTGGTGGACCCGCCCCGTGTGCGCTCGAGCTGTTGAGACACAAACACAACGCTAGTAATCAAAGAAGACACATATTGATACATTTCATCACCTAACACATTCGCAGAACTTTCTTGGTCGGTGAATGCCCTTGACGTTGGTGTTAGGGGAAGGCGCATTTGGCGTCCAGTAACCACCTCGTGTGGGGTGAGGTGGTGGTCGGACCCTGGCCTGTTTCTAAGTTCGAACAGTGCTAACGGAAGGCAATACAACCAACTTTTCTTTGTTGTTTGCTGTATTTTAGCAATTGCCTCCTTCAATAGGCCATTCAGGCGTTCACATACACCATTGGCCTGTGGGTGGTACGCACATGCAAATTTGTGTTTAATGTTCAGTAGGGATGTGATATGCTGGAACATTTCATTTGCGAAATGGGGTCCGTTGTCTGATCTTAACACCTCGCACACTCCCCACCTGGGGAATACCTCCCTTACTATAAATTTGGCTGCTCTAAACGCATCAGGGTGTGAACAGGGCCCTGCTTCGATCCACCTAGAAAATGGGCATACTACTACTATCATGTATCTATTGCCTTGACAAATGTTGATCATATCAACATAGTCAATGTGGAGGTGCCGAAAAGGTCCTTCTGGTCGGGGTATGGTACCTCTTATCACCTTTAAAGTGTGACCGGCCGTGAACTGTTGACATGTAAGGCAATTGCTGATAAAATTTGACACATGGGATGTTAACTCGGGACAGAACCAATCTTCTCTAATTCGTGCTGCTATTATTTCTTTGCCTGTATGGGCAGGGTGATGTAATTGGTTCAAGGCGGTATTTAACAATGCCAATGGTATTACAACTTTCCCAGTGCCACCCTGGCGCCATAGTGCGTCGGTTGGTGACATTGTGCATCCTCTTTTCACCCATACTTCTTTTTCGGCCATTGGTGCAGCCGCTTGTAACTCCATAATCTGGGTGGCTGGGAGATGGGTGTACCCTTCTTTTATTAACATCTCCCTCGCTATTCCCCTCCCTCTCCCTCTCTGTGAGTCTGTGGGGTTCCATATCTCACCAAAATATGCAGCATATTTTGCATGTGCGTCTGCTGCTGCATTTCCTTTTGATATATAGTCTTCTCCATTGGTGTGTGCTGTGCATTTTACTAGGGCTAGTTCTTGGGGATCGTTTATTACTTCAATTAGTTCAGCCAACAAGAGGGCATGTTGTACTGGAGTGCCGTCAGCTCTCCTAAACCCTCTTCTTCTCCACTTTGATAGCCCTGAGTGGACAGTGGATGTAACATATGCACTGTCGGAATATATAGTAACTTTTTTATCAAAACTTTCCTTTAGTGCCAATATGAGTGCAACCAGTTCCGCCGCTTGAGCAGAGTAATGCTGTGGTAATTGTACACACTTAATAGCCACACACACTGGCGCTTCCATCATTTGTACTACTGCTGCCCCAGTCCTCCTTATCCCGTCTCCTTGATCAATAGTTGATGACCCATCAATAAACAAAAGCTCACCTCCCTCTAGTGCGTTTTCTTCAACTTTCCTAGTACATGAGTACATCTCAGTTACTTGGGTGCAGTCGTGGGCGTAATCTCCCTCTTCAATTACTTCTGCTAGGAACCTTGCAGGGTTAACCGTGCTACATCTAACAATTGCCAGTTCAGCTTTGGACAAAATAATCTCATAACCTGTTGCCCTCTGTGTCGTCAGTGTGGACTTAGGTTTATTCAATATCGCAAATAGTGCATGTTCTACAAATAGTGTAGTTGGACACCCCATAGTTATTGATGATGCTTTTTCTACTGCAAATGCAGCTGCAGCAAGACCTTGTTCGCAAGAGAATTGTCCTAACATTATTGGATCTAAGTGACCGCTGTAAAATGCTACTGGTTTATAGCCCATGCTAGTCTTTTGGGCCAATACTGCTTTCATTACTGCTGAGTCGCAATGTGAAAATATAAAAAATCGTCGCTCATAGTCTGGGGATGCTAGTACTGGAGCAGTTGATATTGCTTCTTTTAATTCATCAAATGCCTCCTTCATTTCCATAGTCCATCCCAACTTTTTCTCCCCTTTATTTGCTTCCTTCAAACCCTCAAGCAGGGGTCCTATGTAAGAGCTGTAATCAAATACCCATGCTCTACAGTAGTTGCACAGTCCCAGAAATTGCTGCAGTTCTCTTACAGTCTGTGGCACGGGAGTGCCTGATATTGCCTGTGCTCTTTGTGGTGCAATCCTTCTTCCATATTGTGATATCAGTTGGCCAATGTAAAGTACCTGTTCCTGACAGTATTGTATCTTTTCCATGTCTACCTTGTACCCCTTTTCAGCCAATATCGTCAACATTTTTAATGAGTCCTCTCTACATTTATCTTCATTTGTACTGCAAATTATTATGTCATCCACATACTGTAACACTGTGCTTTCCAACTCAACGTTACCCAAATCCATCTGTATTACCCTATTGAAAATTGAAGGTGATTCACAATATCCCTGTGGTAATCTGGTATGTTTCCACTTCCTATTTCGGTAAGTGAAGCTTGTCAAGTCTTGTGAGTCTGGGTGTAATGGTATTGAGAAAAAAGCATTTTTAAGGTCAATCACTGTAAACCGTGATGCTTCTGCTGGAATGCCACACAAAATTGTGGCCGGGTTTGCTGTTACTGGATACTCTGCTTCTACTATGTTGTTCAACGGTCTGAGGTCCTGTATGAACCGCCAAGACCCTCCTTTAGCCTTGCGCACCGGGTACACAGCTGTGTTGCATGGGGATTCTGAGGGGACCAATATGCCATTGTTTATAAGGGCTGTTATGGTTTCGTATATGCCCTCATCTGCCTCTCTTGACAATGGGTATTGTTTCACTCTTGGTAGTATGGCACCCTTTTTTAATTTTATCCTTACACCCCCTATGCTTTTAATGCATCCTACATCATAAGGGCTAATAGTCCATAATGATTTTGGCACCTTTGACATATCTTCTTTAAAAAATGGGACTGGTGTGCCAGCGGGTGCCTCAAGTGCCATTGCAATTTTCTGTGCCACTTGTTTGTGAGCCACTGTTAGCCACATTTCTACACTCATCATAAACACCATTTCATTTTCCTCCTTTTCTTCTGAAAACAACTCTTCATCTGACACCTGGGTCAGCCTACATCCTTCTGCTAGTGCTATCACCGCCCTCCATGCTCTCCCTTCTTTATCTTGGGCGTGCACAGCAACATAATCAGCTGTTGCAATAATGCTCTCAATGTCCACTGCAATGACCTTCCCTTCCAGTTCATTAGCTGGTGTTTCTGGTCGGAATAGATAGGCTGCTGGTCTCCTCCATATTTTCCCTCCTATCCCTGGCATCCATGCAAATGCCATGTCTGTTCCGTACTGGAATAGCTCGCCGTCTACCGGCTCCGCCCTGATCGCTATCTGTCCACAGTATGCTTGCAAAATCTGTCGTGCTGCAAGCATGTTAATCCCTGGAGTAGAGCAAATTATGCCATCCTCTGTAAAGGAGATCGTCATATTTAATCTGTTCATTATGTCCCTCCCCAGTATGTTTACTGGTGAGGCACTATAATACAAAAGTGGTACTGACAGATCGTAATCTCCAATAGATAGCGGAACGTTATCAGTAAATGGAACCAACCCTTTAGCCCCAGAAAACCCTTGTGTGTTCATGGCTTCGCCTGACATCTTAAACTTACCTTCCCTTATGCAAGACCGGGTTGCCCCGGTGTCAACAAGGAATGATAATTTTTTGTCACCTATCGTTACCTCTATGCGTGGCTCCTCCGCACTATTAGGTGTTACTGACAGGATGGGACACACCAAGGCCGTCTGTGGGCTGTCCTATTTGGGGTACAATGACTGGCCATTCCCTGTGTAAGGGTTGTGCCCCAACACCGTCACCCCACCCAATTGCGTTCGTTCAGGTTGTGGTGGTGGTTGTATTAACGCTGCACCAGTTACTTGTGGCAGGTATTGTTTTATTTGTTGTTGTGGTAGGGAATAGTGTTGGTCACTCCCTTGTGGTGACATCTGCTGTGGTTGTATGCCCTGCTGTTCTTGTGATGTCCTATGTTGTGCTTGTTCGTTCCATGCTGGTGTTCCTGGCCTGACCCTGCATGTACGTGACATGTGTCCTAATAGTCCGCAGCTCCAACACACGGGTGGTTCCCTGTTTTGCCATGGGAAGTTCCCTGTGTTGTCCTGGTACACTGGTTGCCCTGTCTGGTAGTTATTTCTGAGTCCCCCAGCCTGTTGTTGGGTATTATATCCGTATCCTCTTCCCCTCATAAACCCTCCTCTCCCTCTATTATAATTATAATACCCAGCTCCTTGCATTGGGTACCCTCCTCCCATGTTCTGTGCGTGTGATTGTAGAGGCAGCACTTGCTCTATTACCTCTTGTGGAGGCGCTATTTGAGCTGGATTTTGTGCAGCCACTACTTGCGTTGGGCTTTGGGCCATTGGTGTTGGCGCAGTTATTAGTGCCCCTTCCATGGTATATTTAGTAAGTTTTTTCTGTACTAATTTGGCCTCTTCTGTTTTCCTGTCCTCTTCCTTTTGTTTCATTTTTCCTTGCCATGTTCTACAGTGATGTACTATAGTCAGTTGTATTTCCGGCCATGGTTTTGCTTCCATCCCCACTACTTTCTTTAATTGTCTCTGAACTCCTTCTGGGAGCCCTTGTACTAGTATATGATAAAATATGGCTGGTGTTTTGTCCCATTGTTCTCTAGTTTCCATGCGCCACTTCTCTTGAATATCCTGGATATAATCAACAGGATCCTCGTTCTCACCCATCTTACGGGAAGTAATGGCTCCTATGTCTGATGTGTCTGGGTACTGCACTCTTAGTGCCTGCCATAGCGCATGTCTGCAGTTTGCAAATGGTGCCCCATCATGCGATGTGTTTGTTATTGTTACCCCATGGAATCCCGCTCTTTTCCAAATGTCATCCGCTCTATCCCCTAATATTGATATTAACAGGCCCTTAACATCTCCCACTGCTAGTTTCTGTCCTGCGGTGTGTTTTTCCATTTCATATATCCATTTACCCGCACCTCCACTTAATGATGGGAGCCTACATTTTATGTTTTCCTTATCCGTATGTTTCCAAGGTACATATTGTGGTCTAACCCCTCCTCTCTCCAGCAGTGGCATTACATTCTGTCTTGTGTCATCCTTTATGCTCCATGATGTTAACTCTTCACACCCCTCCTCTTCCCCCATTCCTTTTACTACTTCAAATCCTTCCTTACTACCTCTTCTCCTACCTCCCTCTTCTTCCTTTCCCCTTTTTTCATCCTTTCCTGTGTTCAATATTGGCACGTCTGTTTGCCTGTCTTGCCTGCGACTAGGGAGGTCCCTAAGCCGACATGCATAAGGTGTAACTTCGTCCATGAAGGGTGCGAGCTTTATTCTGTGCAGAGAGCGTGCAGTTGTTGAACATGTGGGGTGTGGCGTTAGAGAGCGTGATGGTGATGTGGGTGGCGTGTGTTGGTTGGTGAGCGTCGGTGGCGTGTGTTCGTTAGTTTGTGTTCCTCCCATTCTTTTCACTTCCTCCTTACTTCTCTCCAGCTCCTCCCATCTTCTACTCACCCATGGCGAATCTATGTTTGTTCTAGTGAGGTATAGCTTATCTAAGCTTTCCCTTTCACTCTTCCTTCCATCCTCACTACAAAAATCATTCATAAATTGCGCCCCCCACTCTGCCTTTTTTCCTTTTATTGTTACAGTTTTTAAGTCTATTAGGTCTCCCTTTTCCTTTCCGTTGTTACCACCTGTTCCCCTTAGTGCTGACGTTGTTGCTACCTCTCTATTTTTATATACTTCTCCCCATCTTTCACTCTCCCTCTTACTCTCTTCTCTCTCCCCTTCACTCCTCTCCTCCATCTCCCTACTATTTTCCTCTCTTTTCCTTTTTAATTCCTCCATTACTTCGTTGCTCATCTGTTCCAATATCCTTTCATCCTCTCTCCTCCTTTCCCATTTCACCCTTTCTCTTTCTACTATACTCTCTATTACCTTCCCCTCTTCATATTTTTTAGCTGTCTCTGATATTATCCTCCTCCTCCATATTTCCATTTCTTTTTCATTTTCTTCTTCTTCCTTCTTCTTCTCCCTCATCACTACTCTTGATACCCTTTCTGCTGCTGCTTTTACCCTTACAGCTTCCCTCTTTCTCTCCTCACTTTGCTCCCTTAATTTTTCCAATTCGTCCTTACCTTCTTTCCTTTTCCTCACTCTCTCTCTTTCCTCCCCCTCAAGTTGTTTTATCAGTTCATTCTGCTCATCCCTTAGTTTAGCTAATCTTTCCTCCAAAATCTCTTCCTTCTGCCGTAGCAGCTCCTCTCCCCTCATTTCACTCTCTCTTTCACTATCCTCGTTTGTTCTCTTTACCGCCTCCCTTTCCTCTCCAGTTAGTGATCCTCGTAATTTCAACAATATCTGTGCAGCTACCCACTCATCGTTTCCTATCTCTACAGTCTGCTCTTCTCTCCTCCCGTCCCCCATTGGTATCTTTCCATGAGCCACATATGGTGGAGGGCTGTATGCCGGGTTTGAGTATCCTTCAGCCGCCCTTAACTGTCCTTTTATTTCTCCTAATTCTCTTAAAGGGTACAATCCTCCCCCCTCTGTTTTCACTCCCGGTGTTAAGGGTATCTCATTGCTCGGTTCCTGTTTTATGTCAGCTAATTTATCAACCTTTCCTCCACCCAGTTTTTCATTCCCCATATTCTTTGTTCCTTCACTCTCCTTTTCCCCATCCGTTCCTTCTTTCTTAATCTCCTTTTGTTCCGGTGTTTCCCCCATAGTGAACATTCCATTTGGTCCTGGTCTAGACCCCTGGAACATCCTCCATAAGTTAAACACCTCCACATGGTTTGCCAACTTCTTCCCCTTGTATGTATTGTGCAGATGGTTTAATAGTGAATGTTGGGCATATGGGTCAAAGCTACCATTAGGCGGCCATGGTGTCAACATTTTGTTGTCCGTCCCCTGGGTCCACTCTATGCTGTACTTAATTAACTTCTCCCTATGTGGTGGCAGTGTGGTGCATATATGTTGTAGTGGGGTAGTGAGGGTATTCCCCCACCCTCCCAACCCTCTCCCGTATGACATACTAGCGCACCCTTTCTTACCCTTCCCCTTGCTACCAGTTTGCAACATACAACCTTTTATTGCTTACCTTGCCCCGCAAGTGTGGGGACTTACGACAATCCTTTGACAAATTATGCAATGATAATAATCACAAAAAAAAATTATAAAACAAATATATTTATGATGTTATATTATATTCCTTCCCCTACGGCCCCCTGCGGCCGAAGCGCACGCAGCCCCCTGCAGCTGCGTACCCCTTACGACGATCTTACACAGTCGTCCTTTTTCCCCGTTCTCCTCCCACCTTTACACTTGCCGTGGCCGGCGTTCTCCGTGCGCAGCCACGCCCCCTTCCCCTTCTCCTCTTTGATCCACTCGTTTATCGTTTATCTCCGTGTCCGCTCCTTTATCATGTTTCTCTTCCCCACCAATGTCAAACCCAAAGCTTCTTGTGTTCACGATATCTTACTAAATCCCTACTGGTGACGTCACCTATTTCTTCGAACTACTGGTATATTCGTGTTATGTTCTTTAAATTCAAAATACACTTGCAATCTACCCCGCTAACCCTACAGCTGTCTTCCTGTCTCTCCTGGAACAAGGTAATCTCATCAATACTATAACCGGACTGCGCACGCTGCGTCGCCTCGCGTGTGATACGCCCCTCAACAGGAGGGCTTAACCAGCCAATTATCTTCCGTTTTGGGCAACTACGTAACTAGCCACCGCCCACAGGGAAACGTCATCTACCTATCGAGTTTCTTGCTCGAACAATAGGGAACCTCATCTACCTATCGAGTTTCTTGCTCGAACAATAGGGAACCTCATCTACTCATTGAATGATAAATGTCAAATCGTAGGAAACCACACACACCCACCCTCACACGTAGTCGCGATTTAGGCCAATCAGTGTCTTTCGAGCGGCTGCACGTGATGTTTTCGTGCCCCGCCCCCCTCTTTCGCGTAACGTTAGCTTTTTGTTGCGAGCGTCTGCACGTGTTGTTCTCGTGCCCTGCCCCCCTCTGTCGCGTAACGTTAGCCGCCTTCTCTCGCACTCAATTCACTACCATTCATTCCATTATCATCACTCAATTAAACCTTCACCCCACCTTTTTACAATACCTCCCTCCTCCCTTATTTACTTCCACCCCCTCCCTCACAATTTCGCATTGCTTGTTGTGCGTGTCATGCTCACCAAGTTCCCTCGATGCAGGGCCGCTCGACTGCGTGCACCCCTCCAAGCGGCTCGCCACCTCCCCTCGTCTGGACCACGTCTGGACACTCGCCGACCGCGGGCGGGATACTTCTCAACCGGCTCCCGAGGGCCAATATCCGGATTGCGCTGTCCGGTCCTCTCGCAGCTCCGCGATGGTCCTGTAGTCCTCAGAAGGGGGCAACGGCAGAGGGGGCCGCGCCGCCGGGCCTCCCTGCAACGGGAGTGCCTGGAAAAATAAAAAATAAAAGTCGATCTTAAACAGATCTCAGCAGTGCCTCCAACTTGTCGGGGGGGATTCTGCCGGGGTCGGCCGGGCCGTCCGCAGACCTCCGGGCAGGGAGGCCCCAACTCCTCCCGTGTATATCTCGGATCGAGACAGAGTATGAGGCACACACAAGGAGCAAGGCAACTTCTGTCGTTTATTATGCAAACGGCAGGGATGGGTCAAGGAGCGCACGCGTTCGTCCTGACACACACACAATAGTGGGGCTCGCAGGCCCTTTTTACTACATTATGACGCGCTACTTGCGTCATTCCAAAAAGTTACCAAAAGAACCTATCGCCACTCTTGATTGGTTGCTCGAGTGGTGGGGTTAGTATAGTACGCCTATAGAGAATGATATTAGTGGTTAAGATGTAGTCAGGTGGTATATCTGGGTTGTCCCTACAATTAGATACATAAGAATTGTTACATGAAGACCCCTGAGGATTGGCTAACGTTACTGACGTCTGAGATAAGAACCTCATGTTCTGATTGGTGCATCCGTGAGCTCCCCAGCCTGGGACCACCGTTGTTCCCAGCACACGGTGCACCTGTGGTTGCAACAGTGTTTCAATATGGGTACGTGCAGGCAATGTGAGGATTTATTCATAGGTGGGAGACTGACCGTTCCTACTGTAGCAGGTGTCCATTGAGCCTTTCAAGTGTGTCGGCCTGCGTCTCGTAGCGAGGTACCCAGACGCCTTTTCTCTCCTGGGTTTTGGCATCTCGTCAGGTTCGGCTTGGTCACGTGGGGAGGGACCGTGTTTGAGGCATAATTCTGCACAATTAATATTGTTTTTCCACTGTATGTCTGGTTTAATTTGCAGATATGATTTTAACATTGGTACTTGGAGTGCGAGGTTGCAACATCGTGCCTTTGAAGATTTGTTTCTTGACTGTGGGTTTGCAACATTACGACCTTGGCTGGTTGCTCCACTGGGTTCTTTCTGCAGGCTCAGCAACCTGACTTTTGCTTTGTTAATGTCCACGGGAACTCTTGCTTGAGGCCTACTTGGGCCTGGTGCACGAGTAATCCATTTAGTGCATGGATGCTTTAGGTTATAGTGGCATACAGTTTCATGGCCAGTATCGTGTTTCCATTATATCTCTCATGATGGTAACGGGTTTCAAGAGAAGCGTGAGCAAGCGTTATAAATGAGCTCATGGTGCGTCTTGCGTTTCTGCATTCTGAAAGCCTATGTAAAAATAATAAAGATGCACGTCCGTGAATAAGCCTGTCGCCTACGTCAGAGCACTGAGTATGTTCTTCGTGTAGATTGGTGTGGAAATGTTCAGCGTGTATAATAGTTCAGCGGTGCTTCCCGTTATCTAGGTCGTCATGGCATCTCTAACGATGTGTAGATTTCAGTCTAGTTGGTCCGTGCCGCAGGTGTCGGCATGGCCAGTGCGGGCTGTTGGGCAGGCAGATGGACACATCCGTATGTTTCTGTACCAGGGTATTTGGTCATCTGGTAAATGGGCAAACTCTTCTCGTGGCGGGTGTCTGGGCCGCGACCCTCTAGGCCAAGCGCGAGAGGTGAAGGACGGGAGTCTGGTTTTCCATTCTCCCACTTCAGGATGTCACTGGGGCTCTAGGTGGAATGTTGGTGTAGGTTTGATTGCAACGTTCTACTGATGGCAGTTAGACCTAAGATACTGGACCAGATGGATGTCCCAGTGCTTTCTCTACTTACTAACTAAGAGAATAAAACCTACATGTAAACTACTTACCTTCTGGTGTTCCTGATTGGTGAAGGAGGCTTAGTTTATGTCAAAATCCATTACAAGCTACAGCCACTCAGTGTCCCAGGCCTAAACAGTGGAGAAAGGCTCCCACCGTTAGGGAGCAGGCTCAGAAAGAGTCCCCAGGTGCATCAGCAGATGCAGACTTGGAGTGGTCCTGCAATGACACTCAAAGTAAGGATTCCACCAGCAGCAGGAGAAGTAGGAATTCTAGGACAAAGAATCAGGGGCACAGCTGCTATGGCCATGCCAAAATCTTCAGCAGCGTCCCATTTCCAGCCACATTCCAAGTAACTTCCAATAGATATGAGCATGGCACAGGGACTCCCCAGATATACATACTCACACAGTCCGCCAGCCCACAGGAGTACAGCATTCAGGATTTGGTGGCCAGCCACTTTCCCAAAACTAGGCACATGCATATGCTTCATAAGAAGTCTGATGGAAACCAAACCAGTTCAAAAAGGAAAGGCATCCACACAAAAGGTCAACGGTCTCCATACAAAAAAGAAAGTGCACTAGACAGAATGTTGTAGGACCTATATAATATAATATCACAGTAATGACACAACTGTGTTCCCACCACTGCAGGATATGATTAATGGGAAATCGTTCTTTATTCTACCGCGAAGAGCATGGGAGTGGGTTTTGGGGGGATTGTAAATGCAGTTCTTTTCTCTAAGTTGAAGTAAGATTGTGGCATTGGTCAAACAGTTTGCAATTGCAGAAAATTAGGCATTGGGTACTTCAGTCGATAGGCATGACAGTCACATTATTTGAGACACTGATGTATTACGAGAGTACTAGGAGCAATAGCGAATATCCAGTAGAGCCATCTTTGTATACGTGAAGGCATCAACTAAGTCACATATTAAATGTTTTAGAGGAATGGAAAATCATTTTTCAAACGGCACTCTCGCACTGGCTCCCTCTATCGTGCGCCTCGTGTTACTCTCTACTGTCCTGATCGTCAGAAGCAATATGCACCACAGCTCCTCCTGTCTGTGCTCATTCTCCCTTTGGCCATTACCACTGCAGTGTTCATCTATTTCTCTGAAACATTGGAATCTTGATCGTATTTATCATTTCGCTTTCCGTTTACTCGTCCTTTCTGTCTCTTCTTCTTAGTTTATCAAATCAGTTTCTCTCCAACATTCATTATTTTCATTTAAATACGTGTAGTGCTTTTGGAGAAAGGACTTTAAAACAACCATATGATAGATACAATGGAAAGTGATGTAAATTGGATGAATGGATAATAGTCTTGGCTGAGGAGGTCCTTCTAGGTGTGTGCTGCGCAGGGACGTCATTTCACCAACATGCCTGGGGTAGCGGAAGTGACATCACACGACCCTTGACCTCTGATGACATCACAGGAAGTGATGTTTTTGACGCCACCGCAAAGTGATATCGCTGAAAGCGATGGAACATGACCTTTCAACCCTTGACAAAACAGGATGTGGCATCACATTGCATTGTTCCTAAGTACACTATGAAACATATGGTCACGATATCAATATAATACAGAAGAATGGATCGCCGTATGTATCGTTAAGATCAGTGTTTATAGGCCCATATAACCAAATTACTGTGAATGCAAGCAGATGTCCATGGCCAAATGATAATGATGTGTTATTATGTAGCACTTACGTGTAAGCGCTTTATATAGAAAAAATATACATACAATATCACCCAACTTGTGTTGGTACTCATTTATCGACCTCAGAAGGATGAAAGGCCGAGTTGAGGTGTTTAAGAGCAGACTAAATCAGTGACTCACCATCTGAAGTGTGCCTGAAATAAACCTTTAGCAAGTCTAGCATTTATTGTACAGAATTCCAGAAAGACCCAATATTTGGTATTCCTATTCTTTTTATTTAGGGTCACTGTCGAAAGTTTTTTTGCCTGTGTTTTTGCCTGAACAAGAAAGCCAGCCACTCCAGAAGCAAAAAGCCACATGGGGATGACCGCAGCCCAGGAGCCTGCATTAAAAAAAATGGGTTAGCAAGGCGACCCCTAAATGACGTCCCTGCTGCTGCATGTTAAATCCCCAGTAAAATGCATGCTATCAACTCTAGTTATAGGACTACCAACCAGAAACCCGGGGCGAGAGAGTGAGTGAGAGAGACAGAGAGAGAGAGAGGGATAGCCATGGGGAGAGAACGAGGAGAAGAGAGTTTGTTCTTAATCATTCACATACTAATGTGTATAATAGTAGAGCACTTTTTCAAGATAGGAAGAAAGAATCATATTTCTCACCACCGAGTCTACAACGTAGCTGCATAAAAATACATCCACTGCTGTGTCCACCAAGTTTGAAAGGGGCTTGCATGTGGCCACCTCAAAAGAAAGCTGCAAGGGAAGACAAACACATGTATGTAACTGATAAGGTAGATTTAAATCACATCAACAAGCACATTATTGTGAAACCAAAGAATGAAAAAACAAAAAAAAAGAAAGTAACAAAAACCGCTCATCAGCTTAAAGTGTCTCTTTGGTGGTATGGTAGGCATAGAGGTGTTCAGCAAGTAGCCAGTTAGGTAGTGCATGCACATACTTACAAAAGCATAAGACACATAACCCACCTGAAAGGTATCTTAAGTATAGCGTTAGTCAAATTATATTAAGAGTTTTGTGGCTCAGGATTTTATTAATTGCCAACTAAATTTGAAGCACAAGTCAAAGGGGCTCATCACGAACCTGGCGGTAAGTGGTGAATGTGACGGTAACGGATGTCCACCACATTTACCAGAACGCTGAATTACGGACTTGTCGCTAATTCCACTGGCGGAATTACCACTGGTGGAATCACTGCTGGAGGAATTACCACTGAGATCCGGTGGAATTAGCTCTGGGGCTAATTCCACCAATGGAATTCGCTCTGGGGCTAATTCCACCAATGGAATTACCACTAGAACCAGAAATGGTATTTCCAACACATTACAAGTTGAAAAACAGCGGAATTATCACTGTAAATCAGCAGTAATTCAGCCAACAACACAGTGCAGTTACCTTCCCCGAAAAGATGGAGGTAAATGCACACAGGTGATGGAAATGAAGTCACAGGTGCACACAATCCACTCTGGAGGAGTACATAAGGCCAATACCTTCCCCAAATCACATCCATGCAACATGCAGCCACAAGCAGACGTTGATTATGGAATCCACAACCTGTTACTATTCATCCAGCTACAGCAGCATGCAAGACCCCAGCAGGGAAGGAGACAGGCACCACAAAGGAGCAGGAGTTGTGTGCTGCGGAGGGCACCCATACCACGCGTCCGCCCATCCCCCTCGACACTGACAGACAACCAATTAGTGACGCTCTATCGCTTGGGCCGTCCCACCATCACAGACCTGCTCACACTGATCGAGGCTGATCTCCAAAGTGCCATCGCAATCAGAACTGCCATCCTCCCCGATTGAAGCTTGTGTCCGTCCTGCACGTCTTAGAAACAGGCAGATTCCAGCACACTATTGGGATGATGCATGGGATGTCCCAGCCCACTTTCTCAAAGGTGCAGTAACAAGTCCTGGATGTGCTCATGAGGCATGCCCATCAGCACATCTACATGCCCATCACCCAGGTGGGTGCACGCAGCAAAGACACGTTTCTATGCCATTGCCCAGTTTGCCAACACCATAGCGCCCGTGGATTGCATACATGTGGCATTAGTGCCGCCTTCCCCACCAGGCAGTGGAGCAGGAATACTGGAACAGGAAACCGTTCCATTCCATGAATGCCCAGATAACATGTGATGCTAACCTCATGATCAGCCACTGCTGGGCCCAATACGCTGGTGCCACACATGATGCCATGATACTGAGGAACTGCACCCTACTGGCATACATGGACACACACAGAAGACAGCATACCTGTCTTGTCGGTAAGTAATAGCAGTCAATCTGACAAAACATTGCACTGTGACACACATGGAGAACGCAAAGTAATGAATGGGCGATGAGCCATGACTGACATACCCTAGTACACGTACTGACGTCAGGTGACTCCACAGGGCATCCTGGCATGTGAGGTAGTAGAACACAATCAGTGACACCAAGCAAGGCACTTGCCAAAGCCATTCCATGTCAATGCATGGTCATAGGGCTGTACATGACCTACCACCATCTCCATAGTGTTGGTGTGGCAAAACTCAGTCTCTAGATTTGCTGCAGTGAGCTTTTTTACATCTTTGAGCACCTGCACTTACATTTTAGTAAGAACGTGTGTGTGTTTGGTGAAATGTTTGCTTTTGCTGCTTTGTGGCCTGTTTAGGTTGGTGCTTCCTCGTTCCTGATGCCCTCCTGCCTCCCACCCCGCCGCCGACCCTTGATTGCGCATGCAACCCCACTTAAGTGAACCCTGCAGGGCAGCCCCTGTGGCAAAGAGACCCGAGGCAAAGGGCAGCTCCTACAGTAGCAGCTCCAGACTGTGCTTGCCTGTGTTCACCGGTAGAGCAGGCAGCACAGCCATCAACCAGCTGCGACTGACAAGGTAAGGAAGGTGCGGACAGGGGGAACAGCCATTACTGCTCCCTATTAAACTGTCTAACCTCTCTTATTACTCCTTTAACAAATGCTTTAGTCTGCTGGTCATCACAAACGATTGTATGTTGTCCTTCACGGGCACTTAGGCCCTTCCAGATAATTAGCAACTTGGTGTTTATGCTGTGACTGCTGTATGTTGAAACCTAGGCCTTTTTCACCCCTTTCCAGGAAATGTGTTTCTAGGTATTTGCTTCTTCTGCTGTTTGTTGCAACCTAGGCCCTTCTCTCCCTTTCCAGAAAATGTATTCCTAGGTGTTTGATTCTTCTGCTGTTTATTTGAACCCTAGGCCTTTCTCCCCTTTCCAGGAAATTCCTATCTAGGTGTTTTTGCTTTTTCAGCTGTATGTGAAACGTAGGCTTTTCCCTCTGTCCTGGACACTTGATTCTAGATGGTTGCATTGCTATTGTGTTGAAGTTTCTTGTGCTTCTCCCTCACCTGCTCTCAGAACTCCCTTGGGCCCCCCTCACACCCTCCTCCTACTCTTCTCTTCTCTCCCACATCATCTCACGAGGTCTCTGGATGGCCCGCTCTGTGAGACATCCAACAGGTGTTCCCTGCTCCTCCTGAACTTGGAAGACAATATTGTCTCCATTGCTCCAGCCTTGGCAGACTCTACAATCACTCTTTGCCACTGTGCACCTTCCCGCTTCGCCTCTAGCACTCCTTGTGCACCCTCTCCTCAATAGTGAAAGTGAACCTGTTCCCTTGCACTTTATGTTCTTTTCACCTCCCTTCCGCCTCATCATTACCCTTCCTGCCCATCCTGCACTTCTCCTCCCCCTATCCCCTCTTTTCTGTTATCAGTCTTGCACGCTCCTAATTGTCTCACGACCTGGTAGGAACGTTTTCTGGTTGTCTTCATACCTGCTCATCCCAGCCTACTGTTCCCCTCCCCCACCTACTCTTCTCCTCGTCTCCCCTCTACCCTCTTTTCTGTTACTGCACTTGCACGCTCTGATTGACTCACGACCTAGTAGAAATGTTCATTTTTCTTCTTCCTTGATCGCCCCTACTTTTACCTCCCCTGCTCTTCCCCTCATTCTTATTACGGCGCTTGCACGTTCTGAATGTTTCAAGACCTAGTAGGAACGTTATTGTTTGTTTTCTCCCTGTACCTCCCCCCTCCCTTGTCTTGATGCGCTTTGAAACACCATGTGGATTTATAGGCACATTATAAATACCCAATAAATAAAAAAGAACTAATTAAACTGCATGGGTGTTGTCAGCGCATAGACAAACGCATGATGAATGATGTTGAATACTCTGTGAATGACTGAAAGTGCACTCTGTAGGCGAATGACCCTTGACAATTGATGCAAGGTACGTCATCCACATGCACAGATGAGTGCACAAACAACTAACTGCACAATAGACCAATATACATGTACCTCAACACACAAACGTCCATGTCTAACACTGTACATCCAATCTTCTGTAGGTGATTCAGGCTATACGCAGTTATCCTGGCTGATGACACCTGTGAGGAACCCTGGTACACTACAGGAGGCTGCCTACAACGACGCCCAGGACATGCATTGAATGTACCTCCGGACAGCTGAAGGCTAGATTCAGGTGCCTCCACCACACAGGTTGTGCACTCTTGTACAGCCCTGGGAAAGTGGGTAAAATGGGTAGCCATATTCCCAATGCTGCACAACATGTGCCTACGAAGGAACATACAAATGCCTCCAGGTGAGGACCATACCCCTCTGGCTCTGATGAGGAAGACATTACAGGTGAACACAGGGCACGTCAGGACATGTGAGGGGAGGTGAGGGAAGGACGAATGGTCCACCAGGACTTCATGGACAATTTGTTTTGACTTGGCACACATGCACCTCTGACGTCATTGATGATTCCCTGAATGCACATGTATCACCACCATAGAATAAACACTGTACAAATTGTCTAGGCTCAATTGTTATTTGTTTTCAAATCAACAAACCCTGATCCCCAACTCCATCATCCACCGCATGCTTGGCCGGCGTGCTAGCCACTGATCCCTCGGTAGGGGGTGCCTGACATGGAACTAACTGGATCACTGTCCCGGAGGTGTTGCATGGTGACATTGATGTCCCTGGCCAGGGTCTCATGTGAGGCCAAGATTTGTTCAGCATGTTCCCTCTCCCTCTGGCTGATGAGGGTGTTAGTTGCATTCAAGTGAACTGTATTCCGGCACAGCCGGTCAATGGATGACCAACCCGCCTGGAGGACCCCTGAATCACATTGCGCATGGCCTGCAAATGGCACAATTGTTCCTGTACAATGGCACACATTTGAGCCTGCCTCGATTCTGTCCAGTCGCTTCAAAATGGCTTGCAATGTGGGGCCCTGCAATGACTCAGGAGATGGTTGGGGGTCCACACTATCATTGCCTCACCTTCATTGTCTGCCTGCTCCGCATGGTCATCCGTGTCCTCTGGGTGCTCGAAATGGAAGGGATGGCGAGATGACAAGGGAGAGGGGGAGGACTGCATGGGTGAGAGGCAACGCAGGGGGGAGGAGTCCGGTGAGAAGTGTCTCACAGGTGAACATGCAGGACTGAAGTCTGAGGTGACAGACCCAGATTGCATGGTGGTAGTGGGTGCAGTGGGCTGGGCACATGCCTGGACGTTGGCAGCACTTGGGTGGGTGTCTTGTACTCCTGAGCCCCCAGCAGTGGTAGTCAGTGCCCCTGTTGAGGGTTGAGCAGCAGCCTCCGTAATGGCCAGAGTATGCTGTTGAATTGTGGCCGGTGTGCCAGTGGCCATGCAGGTGGATGGTACTATCTGTGTGGAATTGGTTGTTTTTGTGGCACTCCCCTTCCAGGCTGAGGCATTGCCTGTGGCCTTTGTAGCGTGTACTGGTGCCGGTGTGGCCGAGGTACTAGCACCTTCCGAGGGTTCTTGGATGTCTTGTGTACCTGTTGGGAGACATGAAATTTTGTGTCAATACCGTGATGGAAATGTCTTAGGTGTGTTGTCATGTAGTGTTGTGTGTACAATGGAGTCACAAGGTGCTAGGCCTCCAGGGGGCATACTTCATGTGACTGGCAATATGGCAGTCTACAGCATTGATTGATGTGCATGCATATGGTCAGTGTGGGGGTCGTGCCTTGCTTGGACCATGCAGTCATGTGCATCACTGACGTACAAGGTCACGTGGGCGTATGTGGGGGAGGACAAATGTTGCATGCGTATCCTTTAGTGCTGTCAGATGAAGGGTGTCCTGCAAGTTGTGGTGGAGTCATGATGACATAAAGTTGGACATTGTCACCATGGGGGCCTTGCAGCTACTGCAGTTGCAGTGGTTGTTAGTTTGAGACACATGTCCAGTGGTGTTCTTTGCTTGGCATGAGCTACACGTTTGGTACCATGCTTGCTGTGGTATCTATGCATGAGTGACCGGTAGGCAGACAAGGGGTGGTTGTGATGTGTAATGCAGATGGGTGACAGTTCTTGTTACTTGCAGTTCGATGGTGGTTGTTTTGTATGTCATGCCCTCGTCGTCCTACTTGGTTAGAATTTAAGGGTGATCATGGCTTCCATGACTCATGTTGTAATGGCCTACAGTGTCACATTGATGGGTAATGCATTGTCAGGGTCACTGTTGCCTGGATGCATGGCATTTTGTGTATGCCTATATGCTATTATGGCTTTTCTGGAATGGGCACATTATGAACTCAAGTAATCACCAGGTGCTCCCTTGGCTGATGACCTCCTCCAAACCCACACCCTCCAGGCCTACCATGTGGAGGATACTATTGACCATCTCCTCACATGTGGTTAGCTGTAGAGGATCTTCTGTTCCTCCACCCGTGGCAGCCATCTGTATCCCTGCGGTGTTTGGCAATTAGCGTGCAGACTTGTGCCTTGAGGTCAGTCCACCTCTTCTTCATGTTATGAATGTCCCATGGGATATGGCTTACAGGCACCACTTTGGCCCTTATGTCTGCCTAGATGGCATTATTCGGCTGCTGGGTGGTCTTGCTTTGTTGTGGCCCATAGAGCTCCTCAGAATTTGCCACCACCTGCTGCTCCAGGACTGTTCGCTCCTGGTCGTTGAATTATATATCAGGCATCTTTGACTAGCCTTTCCATGAAGACATGATTGGGCTTGCCTCTGGGGATGGATGGCACTCCTACAAGGTGATTTTCAATGGATTGTGTTTTTAAAGTTAACTGCTACAGTGCTTTCTTTTCCTGCAATGACGTTATTTCCACTGGCGGTAATTTTGCTGGGGAATTGAGCGGAGATTGACGCGGCGGTAACAGTAATTCTGCTTAATATGGGTGGATTTACCGTCCTGTACTTAGTTTTCGGCGGCAATTCCACCAGAGGCAATTACTGTTAGCGCCAATGGTGGGTGCACGCTCCCACCACGTTGTAATACAGCAGTGATTCCGCCAGACACAACAACGGTAAAGGTAATTCTGCATTGGCAGAATTAATGCCATATTTCCACCAAAACTCGTAATGAGCCCCAATGTCGTTAAGGACTAGTAAGCAAATCTGGGACGCTACTTTGAACCCTATATGTTCACTAGTCATATCTCTACGTATTTCTCCAAACATTCACTCTTTTTTTGTTTTCAATTAGTATGAGGATTCCAACTCGCTGACATAATGCCTGGTAAAATGCTGTAGGCCTGCCTGACTTATTGTTTAGATCCATTTCTGTAGTTAATAATGGAAGGTGTAATCATTTGAATCGGAATTCTCAAAAGACAAGTCCTGGAAAGCCACTACAAAGATTCTTTCGCATGTGCTTTGGTTCAAACGTTGCTGTTCTGAGATGGCTCTGACTGTTAGCCGTAGTCGCTGTTCATTTATCAATGAATAAGGCCTTTGGGCAATAATCATTTATAGAGTAGCAGACATCAGCGCCATTTACCCATGTCAGTCTTAGGGGGTATGCTATGTTATCTGCCGGAGGTCTAAAAATCTATTTCTCCAGCCATCATGAGTACTGCATAGTTGTATAAACTGCCACGCCCAATTCTGGCACATGCCTGTTGTAAATCGCTTTACTTCTCTTGAGCTAGGTTTGCGCTATAAGCAATACAATAAAAATGTTAATATGAACTTTTTTGCCACTCCCTGTTCCTCCAAAGAATTATAATCAATGTTAAAAGGAGCATACTATTTTGTCTCAACTATGTTGCTTGTGTCATTTCATGTCATTTACCTCTTTTAATGCACATATTGATGGCTTTCGCCTAACAGCAACTTTTAAGTTTTTATCCAAGGAGACATAGCAATTTCTTTATAATCCCTAACATATAAATGTTCCCAAGCAGCAGCTTCCAAAGGCAGCAGTGTAAATAATGCTTGCTAGGGTTTGTCGAACTAGTTATTGTTTATTCAGGATGTTTGAGATAGTTATGCTACACTAAAGAAGTGTTGGTAACATTAGGCCACTAAGTCAGTAGTGGGGGAAATCCTCACAAGTCTATGAAAGAAAGAAAGCCACAAGTTACTGGGATGCACAGCAGCACAGGTGCATGCGTTTACACCAATCCCACCTGATGAAGTATTTTTTATTACGCAGACAAACTTGACTGGGATCAATTCTGAAACGTGAAATGTCACCAGAGCTGCTGCTTCATGAGAATCAGTCCTACATCAGTTTTGATGTCTATAGGTGATGCTGCTGGGTGACATCAGACAACAATCTACCATAGTGCTGAAAACCTAACACCCAGGTTGGAGTGGAGAAAATGGGAGAGATGTAAGTGTGGGATGTCTTAACCCACTCATCCAAGCCCTGCAACATCTGTAGGCATTGCTGGGAGCAGAAACAACAGAATGGCCATTAGAAAGCATGCTGCTCGCTCAAAATCATCCAAAAATGCGCAGTAAAAACCTGAAAAATAGGCTGCCATCCACTTTTGCCTATCTTAGTGAGCACAGGAGATCAATGCCTAAAACCACCATTGGGCCATCCACAAAGCAGCCTGAAACCACTTGGAAAAAGCAATGCTGATTGCCAAAAGCAACACAGAGCTGTTTGGGAATCCGTTTCTTGATTGTCAAAAATTGCTAAAATCCTGGCTCACAAATCACCTAAAAGATACAACCTCTCTGTTGGGTGTTCCACATTATTCCACTGCAAGAATCCACACAAATACAATGGCCCTCATTACAACCCCGGCGTTAACCAATGGCGCTATTAGCGCCATGGTTAACGCCGGTAACTTAACAATTCCGCCATGGTGAAATGGGGAATTACCACCACATTCCAAGGTTGGCGGGGCGGTAATTCCCCATTTACCATTGGCCCTTCCCCATTCCCATTTTTGCCCCACAGGGCTCAATGGGAAAGGGGAAGGCGGTAATTACGGTACCGCAAATTGCGGTACCGTAATTACCTTCAAGGTCCCTTTGCGGGTCCCTACCTTAACGGCTGTTCCAGACCAGCTGTTAAGGTCAGGAACCGCAAAGGGACCTCGTAGTAAGGCGTTAAGGGGTTAACGGCGCCGCAACCTTTTACGGCGCCGTTAACCCCTTAACACCTGGGTTGTAATGACCCCCAATGTCAGCAAAAATCATATGTTCTCTGAACAAAATCCTATTTTAAAGAAACTGATGTAAAGACAGCTGTCAAAAATGGGTGCAATATAGGTACTCACCACTACCAGAAGCCGGCGTTTTAAAACCATATTCTTTGAAAAACTGAACAACTGAACCCAAACTATGCCAAAGAATAGAATTCCATCAAAATGCCATATAGAGTGCCACACAGTGATTTCATTGTTGAAAAAGACTTGATTTAAAGATATGTTGCTTAGTGTGAGTTTATAAATGTTATTTTTTTACAAGGAGCTATGTTGCAATTGGCTAGACGGAATCTGATGTAGTTAAAACTTCAAGAGGCCTTCTGTCAATGGAACCCTTCACACCTTATGCCTAGACAAAGGAGACTTCCCCTCCCCCAAGCCAGGAGATTGACAAGCTGGTGTGAACAGGAACTGGGGAGTGGCACCTTGACTGGTGCTCTGCTGCCTGGAAACAAGACAATGGATTCTTTCAGCTGAATGGAATATGCTGATTTGGGTGTGCCTGGTCAACAACTGCTCTAGCAGGAAGCCAGGCCATGTGACCATCTAGCTCACCCAGCTCTGGGGGGCGGACCAGACTGAGGTGTGTATTGAATTGAAAGCAAATGTATGTTTTATAAAATTGCTTATAACAAAATTTACCAAGCTGACCAAAATGTTAAACTTTGAGGCGGTTACAATGAAAAATGCACTCACAATTTAAGACTAAGCTGGATGCTGGGTGATGTTCTGAGACCAAAACCCAGAATTTATTAATATTGTAGGTACGGTGTTTATGCTCTGAACATAAGAACTTACAGTAATATGCCCATAGAGGATCTGCATACATGTGTAAAATTTGGTGCAGAACCAATATTGAGAAACTCACCAAAATTGCGAATAAGTTGTCATTTCTGAACTAAAGCTCTTAGGAAGATCAGAGTTGGGCAAGAATGTACCTTAAGTAATCTGTGATGTGTATATGTATTATGAACAAGTTGTGCACCTTGGAAATATGTTTATGAGAAAGAGATTTTCTCTGTAAAAGCAAAAGGGAGGGCTTTCTTTTGGAATATAAACATAGAATTATGACGACACCTCACGATACGCTGATCCTTTTTCCAGTCAGAACCCAGAAAATTCTCTGACCTATCAAATCCTTAGGGGGTTGGGCATGTAGAATCAGCCCCCACACCCACTTTGGAAACACATAAATAGGAACTGCTGAGACCCAGATAGACACTCTTTTTCCACTACTCACCGATTCCTGCGAAGCACTCTGCCGGACCAGATCCAGACAATATCCAGATAGAGACTCCAGATCTAGATCCAGATACCAGAACTTAGAATCCAGACTCTAGAACCCTGAAGCAAAGGCCTAATTCACAAGCTGAATCCTTCTCAGCAGGCTTTCAGAATCTTTTGCAACCTGATTCTAACCTCTAAACTTCCACGGGGCCTAACCAAACCATTGAACAGCCAGGCCATGCTGTTTGCTTCTAGCTAAGAACCCTGTGCTAGAACCCAGATCCAGACCCAGAGAGAGCAGTGCTGTATCCAGACCCATCATATCCAGTTCAAGAGACCCAGACCGCCGTGCAGTGCTGAGAGCAGAACCCAGAGGGCCTGAGACCTGTCCGGTGGCAAGAATGAAGCCAAACCCTTGACCAGATCTTTGACGAGACGCATTCCATTCCAAAGCTAGGAGTGAGTATCTAGTCTAGAACTGTCCATAACCAATCTCTTAGTTTAAAGTAATCCTCTTCTAACCATTTTAACCTGTCCAGAACTGCATTATAGAATCTGGTGTCCATCCTGTTGTTGATAAATCTCTAAGGCGCATCTGTCATTTCTAAAATCTTGATTTTATTTCTGCAAAATCTACCTTCACAAAAGCATCCGTAACTTTTGAACCACACGTCCTAGAAGCGAAATTTAACGGTCATTTTAAAGCTAAGATCCTAAGCTTTCCAACAAAATAATTTCATTATAGTTTTTCCATAATCGCAATTTACGCACGCGGAAAAATTGCCACGAATTGCAATTAAGCTCCATTTCACCACTTGTAAAAATAGCGGTTTCTTGTTTGCAACTGCTGAATTTCGTTTCCAATTTGATAATCATTCATGAATCATTGCTAGTGTTGACCTGAACCAAGCTCAAGTAACTATCACTCATCCTGAATCTCTTTTAGTGAATTAAAATCAATTTAGCATATTTTCACTTTCTTTGCAATCACATCCAAAAGCGTTTTGACCTGTGTTTTAAAATCATACCTGTTTTCTCTAAGCTTGCTGGGGGGAACCGGAATTGAACTGTATTCTTGATTGTATTCCTGAAACCTGTGTGCCCTCATTTCCATCTCTTCATATTGCATAGGGGGGGAGTGAGTAGTCACAGGGGAAAATGTGACCATATTATCTTTTGATTGAAATCATATCAAGGTTTATTTCTGTGTTGCATTCTTTCCCATTATTGCATTTCCTTGAATCATATAAAGTATTCTCTGCTACAGTATCTTTCATATTCATACTCCTAAGTGATTAAAGAGAGTGTCAATTTTGTAATATTACCCATTGTTGATTACCGTCCATATTCATAAGTGTGCTATTCAAATATTATTTTATTCATAAAAGTGTGATATATATATATTGTGTAATTATTCAAATAAACCTTTTAATTTGCAAAACAAACCTACTTCTTGGCTCAGTGAGGTCGGGGAGATCCAAAGAGAGGGGCGTTATATAAGGGTTCATCATCCAGATTCAAAGAACTTTTGACATAAAAATATATAAATAAGGGCTTCTATTGGGCATCTCCTACTAAACATTGACTTAGTTGGAGTGCTGGATTGAAGTCACTTACATAAGAAGATCGAAGGGAAGCAGTATCTTAGATTGAACCATATGAAGTGCAGGGCCATTAATTTTCACCAGACAGCAGTATATGGTGGACCTGTGTTATCAGAGTCCTTCCCACACGAGAGCAGCCAATGCCTTGGGTTTATCTAATAATTTCAAGAGTAGTGTCCTGTTGAGAGCAAAGGGGTCAAGTGGTGAAGAACATAGTGGAAAATGGCTGTTATATTACCACTGTAAAATCCTTGATGAAGTCTTAGATGGTCCACTGAATGCAATGCTGAAGTTCACAGCAAAAGAAGGCGAATGAGAGACTAGAGAAGGCTCCATGGGGACCAGTGAGACTAAAGACACGTGTGGCCTTGGTGAAAGGAGGATGGAGGTGGGCATGAAAGAGCCATTCAAAGTGCCTCGGCATATCATTATAGTAACAGAGATGAGCATATTTCATAACCGCTTAGTGGCACAGAGGCAAGGGATCAATGTACGGGTGTGAGGCAATCTCATGAAGAAACACAATATGCACTCAGCAAAAGAAGTGGAGTCAAGAAGTAGAATACATTTCCAAACGGCCCGACGCAAGAAAAAGCGACGCCATATTAAGCAAATGTCCAAAATGGCACATTATTCAAATTATTTGTTTCACCTAAGAATATATCTCTTCTTGCCGCTGCACTGGTTAACTCTCGCCTGGAAGTCTGTTACTGGGCACTTTGCAGGCTAATATTACAGCGCTGCAGGTGATCCAAAATGGTGCAGTTTGCGCCACTCGTGGTCTCGCAAGACGTAATCATGTTACCAATGCTCGGAGGGAGTTGCATTTGCTCCCGGGGAAACACTGCGTTACCCATAAAGTTACTCAAAGTCTTAACGCTGAGTCACAAGTGCTTGACTCATTAGGTCCCCTCATAGAGTGCGCTAGGGTCTACCAACCTACCCGCCTTCTCAGGTCCTCTAATCAGGTGGGACTACACCAACTCAAATTCAGGCTTAAAGGGTTTGGTAGCACACGTTCAATGTCCAAGCTCCCTTAGGCTGGAATGCTCGGCTGCCTATCCTGAGGAAGATATACATTCTGACGGATTTAAAAAAAATGATTAAGACACATCTCTTCAATCTTGCCTAGTAACTATTTTCACAGTTACTCTCCTATCCTGTACCTTATTTTCTGTTGTTAGTCTTGTCTTGCTTTATTCCTCCAGATTTGAGATTATGCCAATCCTTGGGGGTTTTCAAAGCTGAATTTAAAACCCTTCTGTTCTGCTGAGGCGGGACCTGACCTCTGATTTGATGAGAATCTGCCTTTCTGTTTTGTTTTGTTTCGTATGTCCTCGGGCCTGTGACTAGCGCCATATAAAAAAAATATAATAAAATCAATATAAATGTGCGCTCTGAGACCTCCAGGTGGGAGGCGCGTTCGAAAAATGTAAATAAATAAAAAATAAATAAATAAATTATGCACATGGGCAGACTCAATGTCAGACTAGGTTCTGGAAGTTCTACTATGCCTGCAATATCTGTATCTATGGAGTAGCGACTACTGCATCTTCCGACAATCTAACAGCACTGCTGTTCTGGCAATGAAGCAGAGAACAGACATGAACAAGTCGACTGCCTCGTGTAGTAGAAATCCCCTCACCCCTTGCATGTGATGATCTGTGCTCATGACATTTCCCACACTAAAGACCATTTTGTCAGGAAAAGAATAGATGGAAAGCATATGAACTGACCAGGTGTGCAATGCTGTTGCACTTTTCCATATCAGTGCTGCTGGCCTGTAGTGGAGAATAATCCACAAATACCTGGGATCTGCTTCGTATAATGAGCCATCCACAGATACCGTGATGTGCATGCCCCTCTTAAACCCTGAGTAGGGTGCTTAACCAACGAGGGACAGCTGTGCATATACCAATTAATGCAAGTGCAATCACTTAGTTCATTTCCAATCTAGATTCATGCAACATATTTCAACTTTTCTTCCATTTGCTTCTTATAGTAAACCGTCTGTTTTACATGCTATGCTCCATCATACATAAACGTACCATGTTTAAGCATAGGGTTTGCTGCCAGAACTATAGGTATAGTTCATGAAGACAGAACAAATACTTACGGAATCCTTCACCCAGTGAAGATACTGCACAAAGTATCCCATAACTGTATCTGCAAACCTTTTCGATTCCTATAATAGTCAAAGAAAAAATTAACTCCTGCTACAAAATGCTGATTTCTTATTACATTATCTCAACAGTGCACGAGGAGCAGCAGAGCTCTTACCTTGATTATAACAGAAGAAGCATTGTGGCTTATTAGAAACTGAGCAGAGTCAATGGATGAAATGACACCAGCAATTTTACCCTGAAAAAGCAAACATTTCATTTGATTGCTGGAGAGACAGTGGATTTCATCAATTCACAATATGAATGCATCATGAACATAGCAGCATTTCTTCATCCCTCAGATTTGTGAGAGAAAGCTACCTTATCATTTTTTTTCTTGCCATTCTGGGACTTTTAAAATAAGTACCACTCGCATAAATCCCCCAGAATTGGGACTGGATCACTTTTCCACGCATGCAATGGGGAAACATGATGTTCAATGCACGCGCCTGCTGCATGTGATGTTGGAGCCTACTTTAAGAAGCTCACAAGAACGATAGATGGATCACAGGGTTTTATTGTCAAATCTTTACTGTCTTTGTCGTCAGGATTTTGGGGCTGTAGTTTAATTCGACTAAGTGGTGTTCTAGCTATGCCCTCAACCTCCTTTGATCTCCGTCCACCCTAACCCAGGCCAATCCAGGTTTCCGTGTCGCCCAAGGTCAGCATGATGACTAAAGATTGGTAACACCTGCTGTCTAAGGTAGCCTCCCTACTAGGGGAGGGTTGTTGAGATGGATTTCTAAAATCTGGCCAAGTGGACAGATTTGAGGAGGCCAGACTAGTTAAAGTGAACAGGGGAACTCTGGGAGTTTAGCCAAAACCAATCAAGGTAAGCGTGCAGAGTGGTCAAGGCAAAATTTCAGGAGAGGTGAGTGGGGACAGGGGTCCACAATGAGTCCACACAGTGAAACACACAATGATTCTACTTAGGTACAGGTAAGTACAAAAATACTCTATTTATTGTAGGCCCCAAAAACACACTATAAAAATGAATCAAACAGCTAATATTATCATTCAACCCTCTGAATATAAAATATATGTACAGTCACAGTTAGTTAATACAATGCATACAATTCACTATTACACCTGAAAGGAAAGGTAAGTAGTTAAGCAATTGTATAACCAGTCCACAGGAATAGAAGCACTAATGTTATGAGTCTGACCCTAAATTGAGTGGGGCTGTGTGCCCAAAGGTTCACAAAGATCCTTGAAAGATGGCACAAAGTTAGGAAATGTTCCTGTGGGTGTGAAGATTTTGCCAGACGTCTTTCAAAGAGATTTACAGTTGAGTTTACTAGTTTCTAGAGCACCTTTTTCAACAAGCGTTTAACAAGCAATAGAATGGAATATGAATCAAAGTTCTTCACAAACTTTATAAAGGATTAGATAGGGGCATCAGTAGGTATTGTGACTACTCACCGCCTTTACTCCGATTTTCCTAAAGGACTTGGCATGTCGAATAGGGGTCGCTGGAAGTAGGTTTTTTTCTGCCGTTGGATCCAGTAGAAGATGCCCATAAGCCGTGGGTGCAAAGAAGTTTCCGTTTGGGTACACGACCGGAGTGCAACTCTTTCCAGTGAAGAAATGCAGCCGGCACTGATGAGGGACTCTTCAGGGCATTCTACCAGACGTGTGAAGGCCGGTTCCAGTGACAGTCCCCACACGGGTGACAGCAAGTGTCTCAGTCACAAACAAAGGAAGCCTTCCAGAACAGGACCAGTCGAAGCTGGGACGCTGAAACTTGGCAGGAAAGTGACTTGTAGGACTAGCTGCAGACCCACACAGTTCTGGGCAAAAATGCAGAACAGCATTGCTTCTGGCACGGGAGGCCAAAACGGAGCTGGTCAGTCCACCGGGTGGTCCAGGAACACTTCTGAAGGCTCCAGGCTGCAGGATTGTGAGAAGGCCTCGAGACTGGTTGGCCCCACCAGTCCAAAGGGTCAAAGCACCAGCAAGGGTCTTCTGAATCAGGTAGTCCTGCAGGGCTTTACCAGGGCAGCAGCAGGAATGGTTGCCAGGCCTCTTCAGGATTCGTCCTCAGATCTTCTGTCTTCTGCACAGCTACACAGGATACTTAGCGCCTCTTCTGATCTGCTGGAATGGCTGCAGGGCTCCTCTTCTTACATACATTCATGTGAGTGATCAAACTCAGCCCTCCAATAGAAAGATCTGCCCCATACATGCACAACAGCAATGGTCCAATCAGAGACCACTCTGGAGCTGACTCATGCATGCACACTAGACACACTGGCACCAGTTTGTGTATTGGAATCAGACAGTCCCAGCCCACTTCTTGAGCCCATACACACATGGCATGCACTAGTCTGCAAAAACGTCAGCTTTCCCAGGCAAATACATGACCATAAAAGGGAATTCCTGATCTGATCACGCAGGAAGAAGGCCAAAGAAATCAATGGCCAAAGAACAAGTGAAAAATCTCATGTCGGGGCCATCTTGGTACACTAGCCACAGTTAGTAGCCAAACGCAGTACATGCGAATGAGCTAACTAAAAATATAGCAAACATTGTAAAAATGTGACTGCTTCCACCAGCTTGTCTTTAGGAACATTTAAAAGTAACCAAAATCCCTTTGGTTTGACTCTAGGGTGATCCAAAAATATCCCCATTGCACTGCATTGAAAGATGCTGTGTGCAATATGAAAAAGTTACACAAACAGGTAACATGCCAAAAGACAAAAGGGAAACAGTTTCTCAGTACTGACTGTCTGAAGGACTAGTCAGTTTCCCCATAACAAATTAGCAAAAAGGCCTGCAAAAAGTCAGGTTTGGGGGTGAATATGGAGGGAACGTTGTCTAAAAGAGAAAACTTTCCTAACAAGGGTCTAAAGGCCAAGATCTTATCTGTTGTACTCCTTTTCGGACTTCCTAAGGGTATCCTAATGTAGCGTTCGCCAATATTATGGCCTGAATGCGGTTCGAGATAGTGCCTGTTTCTTCTAACACTCTGCTGTCCTCTCTCTCCCTCTCACTCCCTTTGACTTCTCTCCCAGGTTTTTAGCTTCTTTACTCTCGTTTCCCCTCCTACTTCTGCTCTCTTCCTCCTCGCTCATACTTTCCCACCTTCTCCTTTCCCTTCCTAGTCTCTCCAGTCTTCTCCCTCATATTCTAGTCCCACTTCCTACTATCTCTGGTTTTATGACCTCCTCACTCACTCTCTCTCTTTCTCTTCATTCTCTACTCTCCCTCCCTCCTACCTCGTTCTTGTTCCTCTGATCTTCTCACACCAATCTCCCTCCTATCTCTACCACTTCCCTCTTCCACCAACCATTCTCTTCACCCTCCAACCTTTCACTCTACCACTCTTGATTCTACCTTCACTGCCAATTTCTTGTTACAATTCACCACTTTTTCACATTCTCCATCGTTGTACACTCTCCTTCACCATCTACACTTTCCCTCTACCCCTCTTCTACCTTTTACACCCCACTCTACTACCACTCACTCTCAAATACACTCCCACAATCACAGCTTCATTCTACCACTAGGTACCACGCTTTCTCACAAACAGTAACTCACCTGCATCAGAATACAACTCTGCCACAGATTCTTCAACAATCCAATCCACCTTCAGTCCTCCTCTTGGTCTCCCTTTCCACCTCAGAAACTCCTACTTTCCCCCCAACACCCTTCACTCTGTTTCATTCCTCCAGGTCTTTTGTATCCATGATTCCATTCCTCAGTCGTTCCTCACCACCGCTCCATTGGTCCCGGGTTTCAGCGGACACTATGGGCCTCATTACCTGTTAGGCGGTCCAGAAATAATGGTGCCATTACCAACGTACCAGCCCCCTTTCCAGGCGATCAAAACTGCGAGTTTGCCGGTAGGGGCACGGAACTCACGGCAGGCCTGACCTGCCGAGAGTTCAGGCCCCTACCAGCAGTTTCTCACTGAAGCACTGGCACTGTTAGCAACGGTGCTGGTGCGTCTGTGTCCCCATTCCCGTGGAGTCCTATTGGAGCACGGGAGCGGAGCGAGAGTGGTTTACTGTGGTCCCACTCTGCTTTACTGGTCGCTGGCTGCTGTTGATTTCACATTGGGAAATCCGACTTCACTTTCCTTCACCTACCTGAGAGGCGGAATTCACTACAAGTACCTGTAGAAGAATGGTCCGCGGCGCGGGAGCGGTGCAAGAGTGGTTTACCGTGGTCCCACTCTGCTTTACCAGCTACAGGCTGATGTTGATTTCACGTTGGAAAAGTCTGTCTTCACTTTCCTTCACCAACCTGAGAGGTGGACTTCACTACAAGTACCTGCAGAGGCGTGGAGCGCTGCACGGGAGCGGTGCGAGAGTGGTTTACCGTGATTCACCACGTGACACCAGGGCACCAGGTTCTCTGGAAAATGAGGTAATTTGGGCTACTTGAGCTTAGTTCACTTGCTTTCTTTCTCTCGTAGTAACTTTATATTCAGTTGGCTCCTCCCGCTCATTTATATTGCCTTTAGTGATTTCACAAACTAACATACTCCTTGCTATGTACATTCCGCCCATGAATAACGAATGGACATACTTGATTTCTTGAATTTTCTGGACGGCGAGTGCATTTGGATTTACCTTATTCTGTTCACAAAATCTTGCCTGAGAGAAAAATCTCTTGTGGGAGTCGGGCAATGACTGTGGGCTCTGACAGGCCTTTGAGCTGCCCCACCTTAGACACGCACCTGTGGCAAATAGCTCTGTTTAGCAGCTTGCTCGGCTGTAACAAACTGTGTCTTACAGCTAGCTTTGCACCCTCGTCTTCATCAAGATGGTAAAATACTTTTTTTGGTTTCTACGTGCTGCATGCACTCCCTTTAATTGAAACTGAAACTGAAAACGCCATTCTACCGGCGAATACTCATTGGTGAAATCTCCTTTCCCCAGACTTTTTTGATTCATCCGGGGGGGTGGGCGGGGTCGGGCAGTGACTGCGGGCCTGTAAGGGCCTTTGAGCTGCCCGATCTATATATTTGTTTTAATTGAGCTTTCTCAGCCGGCCATTGACATCGGACCAAACAGGCCCTGGAACTGGTTTTCCGCCCCTTATTTTTGTCTATCTGGGAACTATAAGGCTTTATAGCGAACTACAGAGACTCTGGAGGGGGTAAATCAGAATGTCTTGCGCCTATAATTTACAAAGTGATATGATATGATATGATATTTTATTTATATAGCGCCTATACACAATGTGTTTCAAAGCGAAGTGGACCAACGGGTGATTATTTAAGGGTCCCGGAACTTGATGGGGTTGTTCTTTCTGGAAAACATGCTATAAGCTTGGAAAAATCCATCTTCTTATCCTGCTGGCGGTGGCAGGCTCTTTACCCCTTTATGTCATGGATGGCCCAACTCCCACAGGCTCAGGACTGAAGTTTCCACCAGTTCAAGGAGTACGAACATCCTCCGTCTCAACACCTAATCATTCTGCACTGACGGGTGCATTAACAACAAATATGGAGTATACACTCACATCAACCCTAAAAAATCCCATTTCTGAATTGTTCCCCTTGAGAAGGTCCCGCAGTCTGAATGATGCTATACATCTATCTGTAGTTGCATCACCTTTGAACTTGAGGGAGGGTGTACATTTTAATACGTCCCAATGTCACATCACAACCAATGAGGCAGGGGTGACGAGGAGGAGGGGTCCCTCGTTCCTCACATCTCACTGGATTCCTCTTTTGAACTTAATGCCATCTCAGCACTAATGGATCCCGCACATGTGGTAATAGACAAGCAGGTAACAAACGGGCCAAGAGAGACTTTGAGCTCTGGAAAAAACAGAAACACATACGAGCAAAACCCCAAATGACTCTGCTCCAATGCTTTCCGTTCTGAATTTTGTCCTGACTTCCTTAGTAAAAATGTTTGAATTCTTGAAGACGGAAGTACAACACCACTCAGGCTTTCTTCTTAAACTAACTAAGGACATGGACACCAGTGAAACGACGCTAGTAGCCCGGAAAACTGCTATTAACTGTACCGTGGGGGACATTCTGACGGAGTTACTTACAGACTCTATCCATGCAGAAAAGCTTGATTCCCTCCAGAGGCAATGGGAGGTTGTCAAGGCAGAACTAACGCTAATGAACATGAATCTGGGTGGAGACATATTGGAAGGCGACTGTCCATGTCATAGGAGGTGCACAACAGGCTCGGCTAAGCTGTCAAAGGAAGTTCCGGTGTTTCCAATGGATGATACACCACTTTTGGCCTCGACTTTAGAGGAATTTATCCGCCTTGCACAGATTCCAGAAGTAATTCCAACAAAATACTAACACATTAGCTCTTCGGTAATAGTGGAAGAAGATCAGCCAAAGGAAATCAATGATTTGGTCCACATAGCTAATGGAAAAAAAAAGGCAGAAAAAACAAGCAATGACCTTGAAGGAGAGCCAGGCACCTGGGGAGTGCCAGGCAAAGAAGACTAAGCACTCAAGGTCTAAAAAAGTTAGAAATTCAGAAGCCTCCAAGTTTTTTAGGAAGCTAAAAATGGCCCATATGGATGAAGATATGGCGCCAAAGAGGGCGCCAAAAAGTGTCCTGAAAACTGGTCCATTAACCTTAGCCAACAGGTAAAAGTCCAAACAAAACCGATGAGGCTTTGGAGGTTCTGGAAGTGAGGTCTGCAAGGTCAACAGCGGTGATCCAAACTGATACTCCTCGAGCAACCAGGAAGATTGCTCCAATCTTTCTTAGAGGGAAATTAGAGGAAATGTCTGTAATGACCATATGGTGCCTCTTGGAGGTGCAGATGAAAATGGGAGCAATTTAATCCTTTAAAAGGCTATTCCCATAAATACCTCTAAGACGACGCAGAAAGAAAACTTCATAAATCTGCCATTCGAGGAGGTTCCACTGCAACCTCCGGATCTATGTGATCACTGCGCCGCCCATAACTGCAACGGCAGAAATGCTGACGCCAGTTACGGCGCAGCGCAGTGATAAAATAGATCACTGTGCCCGCTTCCTGGCCTGCTTTCCCCTTCACAGCCCCCACCCCCAACTTACCTTTTATGGCAGCACACTTCTGTGTGTGCCCCCTGCACCCTGCTATCCCTGTGGCGTCAGCTCCTCCCACTAACATCGTTTAGAGCTGAAACCGCAGGGTGCTTTTCTTCAAAATGGTAAGCGGGGGACATCCCCGCAACTCCCGACTCCCATTTCGGGGCCCAAGCAGAGCAGGGGACACCCCGCAACCCCTGCTGTGCTTGGGTGCAGTAAATGTCACCCTCATTTTGTGTGCCCCCAAAGTTGCAATAACTGCGGGGGTGCACAAATGAGGGTGACATTTTTGTACGATTCTTAACCTCCTACTGACACTGTGAAAAATAAGGCTGAGGTTTCAACCTTGACTCCAAGTCTGGGGGGTCCCGAGAGGCAAGGGGCCACTACTTGGACCACTACAACCGGCATTCTTTCGCTTCCCAGGGGCAAATGGCTGCAGGGTACGCTGCAGAGAAGGATCCCCAAAATATCAATTTATAGGTTGATTGCCTCCAACTCTTGAAGAAGTCCACTAAATCGGACCATGTTGCTGTCAATCTTCATGGACGTCCTCGATTTACAGCATTTCACCCCGCTGGACATTGAGTACATACGTTGCCCCCCTTTTTCATCTACAGATACAGTGGAGATGGGGTAAAATCGAGATTGGCGGTTGATGCAACTATGGGAGCTGCTTCTGATTTAGTAGAAATTAGTTATAAAGTTTTGTTGGATTTGCCTGAGAAACTTACTTCCAGTAAAGTACCTTCAATGGATTATATTTCAACTAGGCAAAGTGACCCACAAAAAGTGTCAGGTATTTCAAATATGTGGGACACAGTACCGGAAATTGTAGCTCAAATTTGACTAAAACCTGGTTTACCTGAGAAGCCGCTCTAACCTAGGCAAATGTTAAAATTCTGGGGGGAATACTAGGGGATCCAGATCCTTTAGTAATGGGTGAAGGAAGGTATATAGTTTTGATTTGATTGCTATTCAAGAGACATGGCTCACGTCAGGCTTCGCCATATTTCAACAGCTGGCTTTGAGCAATGGTTGGGGAGACCTTTTGGGGGCCTCTTAATCGCATGTAGAAACAATGTTTTCTCTTCTTCGGAACTGCTGAGTAATAGCCATTCACGCGTCTTGGCAGTAAAACTAGACATGGGTTTTGAGGGTAGCAAGGGTAAATGTATAATTGTTAACATCTACTGGAATCCTACTTGCTCTTCTCTTTCTGATTTCTTATATTCACTATCAGATGTATTGGTAAGCTTCTCTGTTCAGTTTTCCTCATATGAGCTAGTTTTTTTGGGCGATTTTAATGCACAGTGCGTAAGAGTAAATGCCCCCGTAAAACCTTCATGCAAACTTCCGTCTAAAAATGAGAAGTTGTGGCATAACTTTATGAATGACTGGAATTTATATATGCCAAATGGGAACATCTTGGGCGATTGGCCCCCTCATGCCAACTTGGAAAAGGGAGGATAAATATTCCACCATTGACTATTTATTCCTTTCTAAGAATCTCTTTGATCGATGTGCCCGTTTATCGATCACTAGCGGCTTCCCGAGTGATCATGAGATTCTAGAGGGCGCTATTGACCTACAAACAATTATTGGGAAGGCTTTCTACCCTTTGAAATTGAGTGTAAACAATGGGAAAAACAGGATGGTTCGATTTCAAAGGGGGGGATCTTATAGACTCACTTAATCGCATGATTAATCCCTTGAGTGACACTGATCTAAAACTTTTATGCAACCCAATGAACTTTACAAAGCACCTTTGGGATATTAATCCTCCAGCTAGGGCAGCTCCACAACCAGTGGTAAAACATACTCATCACTTCGACGATAAGAACTGGGTAAAAAAAAGGGAAATGAGAAGGTCACTGAGATTACTGAAAAAAAATGCTGTTGACACTGTGGTGTTTGCGACTGAGGCTAAAGCCATAAGAAACAATTACAGAAACTGGTCTAGGTCTAACAAGTACCAGCGACTACAGACAGATGGGGAGTATATGTTAAAAGCCATCTGTCAGCAAAATTCTCGTAATTTCTGGTGCTTAATTAACTTGATGGATCCCTTAAGCAATACGTCGCAAGAAGGGGTCATTCAGGAGGCAACCTGGGTTGCCGCTTTCTCCAAATTATACGTAGCAGCAAAACAAGATACGGTTTCACTTCCCAATGATGTAATCTGGGAATTGGATATGATGCAAGACGGTATCAAAACGTTGATAAAAACATCCTCAGCATCTAGAGCGGCCAGACCAAATGGTCTAAGTAATCAGATTCTAAAATCTGACCCGGTTATTTGGTCCCGCTTGCTAGCTGCCTTGTTCAGAGAAATAATAACCACCAGAAAAATACCAGAATCGTAGAGCAATAATAATCCCAAAATATAAAAAAGGGGATTGTTCGATTCCCTCAAATTATTGTCCGATATCTCTTTTGGATGCTGACGGAAACATTTTTGCAGGTTTAGTTCTAACAGATCTGGAAAGGTGGGCCAAATCCAAGGGCATCCTCTCCAAACATCAGACAGGTTTCCGTCGTGATCTCTCAACTTTCCTGAATGGCGTAGTCTTGAGTTCTGTGAGCTATGGGTCCTTTTCTAAGGGTCGACCTCTCCTATATGGGGCATGGATTGATCTGTCACAAGCCTTCGATACGATCAACAAATCCTTTGTCTCTTCTGTTAGACTGGGATAGACTGGAGGGCACGATTTGGAAGCAGGTTCTCCATCTGCCCAGTTCTGTGCCTATCGCTTGTGTAAGGTATGAATTGGGCCTACAATAGCTCTTGGCATGGATGGAGATGGAGTGGAGATGGATTTCTCTTTATAGATTGATCCTGGTCCCCCCACCAGTGTCATTATATAGGGACGTGTCGTCTGCTCTTCAGGACTGCTCAAATCACTACAAACACATGCAAACCTGAAGATGCGCTGTACAAGAATTTTATTGGAAGCTGACTGTATGGAAGAGACTTTGATTTAAAATCCGATGAAGGTTGGATTGGATCAGGACCATAGCTGCTATGCGATCCTCAAAGATCTCTTCGTCTCTAACTGCTATCGACAAACCTAGATTCTTTCTTCCCATGTATTTGAAGAAATTCCCTGATTCTAGGTTAAGATCTGATTTCTTAATATTTCACCTGAACCTTCTGCCCACTCGTGAAATTTGCTATATCAGGAAAAGAGATGATTTTCCTGATGATACCTGTGATTTATGTGAGGATGCCTGTTCATAAACGTTGAGGCATCTGTTTGTCGATTGCACAGGTACAAGGGAAATGAGACCACAACATCTGTCCCGATGCGTTTCACAAGATTGGTGGTTGGCCACAGATTGTTTCTGGGAGAGGGCAGCTTCTGGAAATTAATCTTTATTGACAACTGCAATTGTAAAATTGTTGAAAGAGCTGAATTTGGTGGGACTGTATACGTGATATGAGCCATTAACCACTTAAAAAATCCTCTTTTCTTCTATTTTGGTTATTTAATGTATCCAGAATTGTGCCTGTAATCAATTAGGAAGAATTTAGAATTTATAGCCGAAACATTTTGCTTGCTTCTTCTTTTTTTTTCTTTTCCTTTCTGCTCTGTTTTATGTTATTTGTTTTATTCCTCCTTCCTATCTTAATGTTTTAATGTTTTAATGGATGTATATGATGATAAATGAATTGTATTTCTTTTTGTGAAAAGTTCATTTTTATTTTGACTAAAACACAATTAAAAAAAATGGGGCGGGGAAGAGGAGGGATGGGATATGAGATATGGGAGGGTGATCGAGGTTCTTGGAGGAGTGGAGCAAAGCATGGCTGACGGGTCATGAAATGTTTGCAAGGGTGTGAGCACAGAGAAGATAAAAGATCTGTGTAATAGGAGGATTTGGCGGAGTGAAGAGCAATCGTGACCATAACACGAGAGCCTGTAAAGGCTCCAAAAGGAGTGAGAACAATGTTTATGGCAGTGGAACATGCATGCTTGAAAAGTTGTTCTCAGCGGTTGGTTGGCTGGGAGATACATATTTGTGGGCGCAGGCCGAAGGAGTGAATAGGACAGTGATCGTTGAAGGTGGTGTTCAGTGCAGTGCTGAACTCTTTGAGGGTGACTTCGATAGAGTGGGCACATGCAGGAGAGAGAGCTTGGAGGGAGACATTGACTAGGTCAAGATCTGGGACTATGAAGTCGGCACATATTTTTATTTGGTGAAGGTCAACGGATGGAGGAGCAGCAGTAAAGTGGAACAGGGATGGTGAAGTGGATATATGAGTGGTGGGAAGAGAGGGATCAATAGTGGGAGCAGGAGAGTCAAGACCTGGGGATACGAATATGAGATAGTTGGAGTTACCTCTGGTGTGGGTAGGAGAGTTATATAGATTGACAAGCGAGTGGTCGGAGAGTAGAAAGTGATGCACCTGAGTCTTAGTGGAGAAATTAAGTTCACCCATTATGATGGTTGGGATATTGTTAGGAAGTGGTTAGAGTAGAAGATCTAGTTTGGAGAAGAGTGTGTGCTGCCCTTAGTAGGCCATATGGATCCATGGGCAAGGATGCTTCCGGTGTTCCCCTTTTGACGATGGGTGGCTTTTCTCACCCAGAAAGTGTGTTGGGGAGTAGTTTGGTGGCAGCCATATGTTTTTTTTATTTTTGGCTAAACTACTCTGTAGCCTTTTTACAGCGTTACTAGCCCTAAAAATTCATGTTTCTTAGCTGTAACTCTTGTTCTCCAGCATAGGTACCTTTAATGGATTCACATGCTTTGAATATTCCCCGCCGACAGGCTCGGAACCCTTGGTAACATTAGTGTTATACCTTATAATAAAGCGTTTAAAGCTCACTTTGTTAGCCTATCTATTCCCTTTTGGGTGCATTCTACCTCAACAAATGAGACGCTGAGTATCTAGCCCCATCCAGGAGGCTATCTTCAGATTCTAACCCTAGAGAGATGAGTGCTGGTGTAATGTAGCCTCGCTCCCTTCGAGGTGATAGGCGGGCGCATGTGAATACATGAAATATACCAATGCTGGAGAACAGGAGTTACAGGTATGCAACAGACTCCTTCTCCAGAAATGTATTTTTCATGGATTCACATGCTTTGAATAGAGTGCCACAGCAGTTAACATTCTTTTATAGGAGGTGTAAAGGGAGAAAGGCATACCTTATTGAAGTGTTCAAGGACGGCTCTTCCGACCCTCGCTTCTGCCTCTCCTTTTCCCTCCATACAGTAATAATTCATGCAGGTGTACGGCATTGCCCAAGTTGCTGCTCGCCAAATGTCAGACAAGGGAATTCCTGCCCATAGCGCCGCTACCAACCCCACCGCTCTAGTGGAATGTGCACGAACGGGTCCTTGCAAGGGTCTATTGACTTGAGTGTGTGCCTCTGAAATCGTAGCGGAAACCCATCTGGCAATACCTTGCTTTGAAATAGGTTGACCACTGTTAGGCGCCCCAAAAGCCACAAACAGTTGTGATGTGCGTCGAAAACCCTTGGTTCTGTCTATGTAGAACTTCAGGACTCTCCGAAGGTCGAGTGAATGCAGAGATTGCTCTGCTGGGGTAGATGGATTTGAATACCAGTAGGGTTACTTCTGCTTGCGGATGGAACTCCGACAATACCTTCGGGATGAACGTAGGGTTTGGTTTTAGGACAACCTTCCTCTTCAAATCTCCAAATGTAGATATGGAGGTTTCACAGATTATGCATGCATTTCGGATACTTGTCGAAAAGACGTGAATGCCACTAGAAAAGCTGTTTTCCAGGACACAAACTTTATATCCGTTGTTGCCATAGACTCGAACGGTGGTCTCATTAAGGGTGACAAAACAGTATTTAGGCTCCACTGAGGTGGCACCTTCTGAGGGGGGTAAATGCAAAACAGGCCTTTCATAAAGTGTTTCACTATGCGGGCCCCGAATAGGGGTGCTTTCCCCGGCTTCCTGTTGTATCTGGAGACTACATCTGCTAGATGTACTTTGATGGATGAGTTTGACAAGCCGTCTTTTGCCAATTGTGATACGTATGGAAGGACCTGATGAGGATCTATATTTAGTGGGTCCAACTGTGGTTAGGAGCACCATTCGCAAAAATGATTCCACTTGTATGCATAGGACCTGTTTGTGGGCTCCACTCTGGCTGCCTTTAGAATGTATTTTCATTCTCCTGTGAGTGGGACTTGTCCAAACTCTCTGAAGTCAGGAGTCAGGCCTTTAAACTGAGGGTCCCTGGGTTGTGGTGAGGTACCTGCTAGTTGCACATGGAGAGCAGGTCGGGGTAGGGGTCCTGGCCCAGAGGAATCGGATGGTCCTGGGATAGGTGAATACGGTCGGAGAACCACAGTTGCCTCGCACATGTTGGTGCTATTAGAACGATCATGCACTTGTAAGTCGTGATCATTTGCCGGACTTTTTGTATCACTGGCATCAGGGGAGAACGCATAAGCTAAGATCCCCTCCCACGATATTGCAAATACGTCGCCTAAGGACAGGTGGTGTGGGTATCTGCTCATGAACAGGGGACATTTCTTGTTCTCCCACGTGGCAAATAGATCGAAGGCTGGCTTTCCCCATCTGTCGAAGATCTGTTTTAGTTTCCTGTCTGGCAGTTGCCACTCGTACGACTGGTTGTTGGCCCTGCTAAGTTGGTCTGCTGTTTGGTTTTCTTTTCCAGGGTAGTGGTATGCCTGCAGGTGTATGCTGTGTTTGATGGGCCAATGCCAACACCATTGGGCTTCCAGGGACAGTGTTCTCAATCTCGTAGCCCCTTGTTTCCTTACATAATACATGGTCTTCGTGATGCCTGTAAATACTCTAACAACCTTGTTGTTGAGTACTGGTTGGAACGAGTGAAGGGCCCATGCTAGTGCTTTCAGTTCTAGGATATTGATGTGGAGTTTTGTTTCTGCTGGGGAACAATGGCCTTTTATAGACAGTTGGTTTGCGTGAGAACCCTATCCTGTCAGGGACACGTCTGTGATCAGAGTTTCTTGAAAAGGATGTTCCCTGAATGGAACTTCATTTGTGATGTGAGACGGTGTGAGCCACCATCACAAGTTGTCTGTGAGTGTCGTTGTTACTGTTAACTTGTTGTTCCAGGATCCTGTGAGCTGGAACCTTCGAATAGTTAGGAATTCTTGTAGTGGCGTCATGTGTAGCCTGCAATGTTGGATTAATGGTATGTATGAAGAAATAGTGCCCAGGAGTTGCATGAAAACTCACACTGAGACCCTGGCATCCGGGTAGAATTTTGTGATCAGACGGGGTAGCATCCCTGCCCTCTCTATGGAAGGAACGCACGCGGCCTTCGTTGAGGTTGAATTGTGCTCCTAGGAACACTAGCATGTTTGATGGCTCGAAACAGGATTTGCTGGAATTTTTGGCAAAGCCGAGGCATGAGAGGGTGTTGGACACCTGTTGGATTGCTGTTTTCATTTCTGGGGGTGACGGTGCTCGTACTAACCAATCATTGAGATAGGGATATACTTGGGATCCCTTCTTCCTGAGCGACGTGGCCACCGGGGCCAGGCATTTGGTGAATGTCCTGGGGGCTGAGCGTAATCCGAATGGGAGGACCTTGAATTGATAGGGGTTTGTTCCTACCACAAATCTTAGGAACTTCCTGTGTCTTTTCTGAATTGGAATGTGGAAATACACATCTTTGAGGTCCACTGACGCTAGAAAATCGCTTTCCCTTACTGACTTTATGACGTTGGTAAAGGTGACCATCTTGAACTTATTTGACGGATTTGTTTAGATTTCTCAAGTTTAGGATTGGTCGCCATGATTTGTCTGGTTTTCGGACTATGAAGAACCTGGAGTAGGTGCCATTGCCCCTTTGATGCCTTGGGACCTTTTTGATTGCATGTTTTATAAGCAGATTCTCCCCCTTGCTTGCTAAGATGTTTAAGTGTGGTTGGTGTTGTAACAGCAGCAGGGTTGGGGCGGTCTCCCTTGGAATTCTATTATGTGTCCTTTTTGTATGATATCCAATAACAATCTGTCTGTTAGTTGTTGCGAATGCAGCAGATGGTATTGCAAGTTGCCTCCCACTTGTTGGTGCTCGAAAGTGGGAGCCCTAGACCAATGTAAGTTAGGCTTGATTTTGCTGCCTACCCTAGGAGGCAGATGTCATCTGTTGCCTCCTTGGGGCCTGTTTGTAATCCTTTTGTTTGTACAGGTGTGCTTGATGATATCCCTGGTAGAGGTCTGTTAGTAGGAAGACCCTCGTTGGTATACATTTCCCCCTGTGTTAGTCACTGTTGAGCGACCCGAGACTCCTCGGAAGGAGTGAAAAAAGTGTGCCGCACAGTCAGAGTGGTTAGTGACCTTGATTTATTGCTTTATTGCTTTTAGTGCCTCCACAATTCTGGGGCCAAAAAGTTGGTCTCCCTCTAAGGGCATTTCTAGCACCTTAGATTGCACATATGCTCTAAAATCGGTTGCTGATCTGTTTGAACCATATTTCTGCTATGTCAACAGCAATGTTGATAGAATGATTGGAAGCATCTTCCCCTTCTCGAAGAATGTCCAGGGCTTGTCTGCATTTATCTTCTGGCAAGTTCTCTAATAGTGGCGCCATCCGGTTCCACATCTCACAATCATATCTAGAGATTATTACCAGTGAATTTGCCACCTTTACTGCAGTGGCTCCTGTAGCTAAACTTTTCTTACTGAATGTGTCTTGTGTCCTGCTGTGCTTATCTGGTGGCACTGCGCACTTCTGCCCCTGTGTGTTAAGATTTCCTGCATACCGCTGCCGACACTACTGAGTCGGGGGTTGGTTGAGGTCTTAGGCATTTTGGGGACACCTCTAGAGCCTTAAACTTCTTCTCCAAGAAGCCTTTCAATGCTGGCTCCGAGAAGGATCATCTCATGAGCAATAGTCCTTCCTCCCATATGTGATCTAGAATGGGAGTGGACATTACCGCCTTTTGCATTAAGTCAAAAAGGAAACAGTCCTTTTTCTGCTCAGAGGGCACCAGCCCAAATTCCTCACATGCCTTTTGGACTTTATTATGAAAAGTGCTTATTGCATCTGACAGTGACTGGCGATACTGTTCTTCAGAGTCCTGGTTTAGGCCCATGTCCATGTCCTCCGAGTGGTCCGGTTGTGGTGATTGGGGGGCAGAGCTATCTGTCTCCCTGTTACCTTCTTCATCGTCTATGGTAGAGTAGTGGTATTCCCCATCTTCTTGGCTATATGGTGAGTGCATTGGTCTTGGAGAAGCGCCTTGTGTTCTGACAGGGCTGCTAGCTCTACTTAGCCTTGAATACCTCATAGGTTTGATAGGTGGCTCCTTTGTGGAGAGTCTGTATGCCTAATAGGTGTATTGTTCATAGGACCACCCTCTGGTTCTTGCAGGGCTTTTCTGGTAGGCTTTTGGAACATCAGTAGGCTGGTAGTTTACTATTCAGTTGCTTGAGCAGAGGCTGGAGTGTGGATAAGACTTGCAGCGATATGAGAGATGAGGGTTAAGCAGAGATTCTGTCGGCTGGTAATGTAGGTTCAGTGATCTCCGTAATGTTGGGGGTCTCAGGGGTACCTCACATGGTGAATACTGTTCCTCGTCTGAGAATTGGGCTGAGTACCCCTGTTTAAATTACAAATCAATATGGTGTTCCAATATTTGTCCTGGTAGAATTGAGGAGACTGGAGATAGGGATGGTTCCCTGTTTAAGGATATTATGAGCTGGTCAGCTGCCCTCTTGATTGACTGAGGTGGTGATGGTTATGCATATTATGCCTTGGTCCTCTGTGATCCTGCACGACTGCAAGGGCCTAAGAGATAGCTTTATAACTGTTGTTACAGAGTCTTCGACAGTCTCTTGCGCTTTCCTAAATGGATTTTGAGGCTAGATTTCTGTTTGTGTTGCTTTGGTCATGATTTTTCCAATTTTTGATCAGTTTGGCTGACTTTTAGGACGTTTTGCATGTCCGTGGACGAGGACGCTTTTACAACCTTTTTTTCCTCTGCGTTCGACGGTGTCACTGATACTGCGGATTGTAATGGTGTTGGAGACTTGCCGTGTACTGTTGATGTTGTCGTCGTCAGGCTCTTTGTGGACAGTACCATCGCAGAAGGATACGTCATCCACACTGTAGACGATGAAGTCTTGGAGGTGCCCAGTTTTCCCATTGACTAAGTGGTCGCCGACGATGACAACGTCATCGAAAATGATTTTTGGATCACAGTGGACACAATTGTGCTCATCGTCGGCGTACCTGTTGCGGGTTCCGACGCGGTTTTAGTCCATGGAGGTTCCATCGTCAGTGATGTCGTCAACGGATTTTACCAATTTCCCCTTCTTTTTTCTTTTAAAAGAAGAAGACAATCTTTCTTCTGACATAGCCCTCTTGTGAGTTCTGGGCCTGTCTGTTATGTCGTCCACCACATTGCTAGATGACTCTGCCTCTGAAGGGGGATATCTTCCTTCATTTAGCCATAGAGCAAGTCTCCTTTTTCTGTCCTTGAGAGTTTTTTGTGCTAAAAGTGGCAGAGATTTCACAGTCTTCCTGAATGTGATTGGGATAGAGACAATGGGCCTCATTAGAACCCAGGCGGTCTGGAAATAACGGTGGCGGTAAACCCGCTGCCACCGTTGTTTCCGGACCGCCTGAGTCCGACCCCTGCAGACGGGAGGTGATGTTCCCGCCAGGTCTGACCTGGCGGGTTTAACACCTCCCGCATGCAGGCGGACGAGGAAACACCGGCAGCATTACGAGATGCTGCCGGTGTTTCCATGATCCCCATTTCCATCGAGTCCCATAGGACTCAATGGGAATGGGGATTTACACCATTCCGCCTCCGTGATTCCCGGAAAACCGGGGTTGTAATGCCCCGGTAATTCCGGGAATCACGGAGGTGGAATGGTAATACGAGTCCGGCGTTAACAAGGCGGTTTTACCGCCTCGGTTAACGCCGGACTCGTAATGAGGCCCAATATCTACATTTAGAATGCCAGTCTCCCTCATACACATTTCTTAATGGAACATGACTGGCATGCCTTGAAAATGGTTTTCTGTTTTTCTTTAATTTTTGTAAAAGATAAGGCACTTATCTGTACATATGTTGAAGTTTTGCATAACATTTGAAGATTTTGTTGAAGTATTTCAGGTTTCTGGCCTTGGTTCTTCAGGAGAAAAAGCCTCAAGGACTCCTCAGCATTATGTACGGTTAGAATCTGAAGATGGCGTCCTAGGTGGGGCTAGATACTCGACATCCCATTGGTTGGGGCAGAATGCACCCAAAAGGACATAGATAGGCTACTAAAGTGAGCTTTAAAAATGTTATTATAAGCTATAATACTAATGTTACTGAGGATTCCCAGACTGTCGGTGGGGAATATTCAAAGCATGTGAATACGTGAAAGAGCCAATGCTGGAGAAGCAGGAGAAATGAGACAACTGAATATCCTACTGCTGTATTGCCTGTAATCCCTCTTACTTAGCCACTGTACATATTGCTTCCTCACTCCCCAGCTTCACTCTATGCAGCAAGTTATTCGTCGTCTTCAGAGGTGGTGGTGTAAGTCTCGCTCTGATGTTGATCGAGTACTGTTTTCTTCTTACCACACTCTTTATGATGAATCTCTTCTTTCCTCTAAGCGTTCATGTTTCTCTGGTCTTTTTCAAATTCAGTCCTCTCATCCGCGAGGTCTCTTTCAAACACTTTCTCATCTTCTTTCAACCCCTTCCCCTGACCACACTCAGACTGCGTCTGATTTTTCTCTCTACTTTACTTCTAAGATTGATACTCTGATTCTCTTCATGCAGCTATTGATGTTAACTCCTCCTCTTCTTCATCTAGTACTATATTTTCGTTCTCCCCTGCCTCTAATTCTGATATTTCCATGCTTCTGTCTCAGGCTCATGCTGCTGCTTCCCCTACTGATCCTTTTCCATTTCCTTCTGCTCACAAATCTATCCTTCACTAAACTCTTATCTTACTAGCCTTTTCAATATCTCTCTTTTTGCTTCTACTTTTTCCGTGCTCTATAAACATGCAGTCATTATTCCTAGTTTGAGAAAACTTATCTAGACCCATCTTTACTTTCTAATTTCCGTTCTATTTCTCTTCTTCCTTAGCTTTCTTAACTCTTGGAACGTTTTGTCTACTTGCAGGTTTCAACATTTGTTGCAATGAATTCTATTCTTCCCCATTGTGAATTCTCCATTCAACAGAAACAGCTCTTCTTTCTGATTGTGATTCACTGCTGTCCGCTTGCTACTCTAAACGCTCTTCTATGCTTATTCTTTTAGAACTCTCTGCTGCTTTTGACACGGTAGACCACATGCTACTCCTTTAGTCTCTTTCTTCCATTGATTTCTCTGGATCTGTATTATCCTGGTTTCAGTCGTATCTATCCAAGCGCACCTACTCAATCTCATGGGATGGAACCTGCACGGATGCCTCTCTGCTTTCTCACGATATCCCTCAGGATACTGTTCTTGGTCCTTTCCTTTTTTCTCTTTATACTTCTCCTCTTATCTCGACCATCTCCTCCTTTGGGTTATCGTATCACTTCAATGCTGAAGATACCCAACTATTTTTGTCGTTTTCCTCTTTTACCCCTACTATTCATCCAAATCTCTCAGCTTGTCTCTCTGCTATTAACACTTGGAGGTCTGATAATTTTCTAGTTCGCAATGCTTCCAAAACTGAAGTTCTTTTCTTTCCTCCCTCTTGTGTCCTCTTTCCCCCTTCACGTCTCCCCATTTCCCTCACTGCCTGCTATCTTGGTTTCTATCTTGATCTATCCTTCTCTTAATATATTTCTATTTCTTGTTGCTCTTGTCGATTTCATCTGTTTAATATGTGTAAGGTTAGGTCCTTTCTTACTTTTGCTGCTACTAAACGTTTGATATATTTGCTTATTTTCTCAAGGCTATTTTACTGCTCTATATTACTCTTTGGTCTTCCAGTTTCCCATCTGGCCCCGCTAAAGTACATCTTTAAATCCTCAGTTCGTCTTCACTATCTGCTCACCCCTCGTGATTCTATCTCTGCTTCACTATCATCTTTAGGATGGTTATCTTTTCATTCACAACTTAAATAACATTTTCTTTGTATGGTATTTAATCGCTTCATGGTCTTGCCTCAATTCATCTTTCATCCCCTGTGCCTTTTTACACTCCTTCTCGGTCTTTTTGTTCTCAATCTCTTAGTTTGTTATCATTTCCTCGTCCCTCCTGCAGTTACACTTTCGCTCTTTTTCACTGCTTGCTCCCTTTCACTGGAATGCTCTTCCTCTCTCTCTTCACTCTATTGACTCTTGCTCTGCTTTTCATATTGCCTTGAAAAACCGTTGCTACAATCTTAACTCTTCCTCCAACTCTTGTTATTGAAGTGTTTGATGTCTTCCTTTTTATGATTATGTTGTAAATTTAATTGTACTGTAAATTGGTCCTGTACAATGCTTTGGCATTAAGGCGCTATATAAATAATAATCAAATACAAATCCACTGTGCTGCACTCCATACCTTCCTCCCAGCTTCTGGTGGTGGAACATCTATGCCTGCAGCCCTGGTGCCCTCCTGAATGCTCACTGTCTTCATGGTATTACTAGACCAGAGGTTAGATCCCCTGCTGCCTGGTTAGAAGTGGCTTGCTGCTACTCAGCCAAACTCCCTTGTTTCATTGTGGGACATCTCGATTCGTCTACTTCCACCTGCATCTCATCGAGGGAATGTCATGTAGCCTGTGCTGAGTCATTCTTCCTCACCTGACATACCACTGACTTGCCCAAAAGCGTTGTCCCATTGCTTCCTGTCGCTGCTATGCCTGCCTCATAGTAAGGCACCTGGAAGAGGTCCTTCCTTTTGGATCACATGGTTCTAAGACCTGGCACCTCCTGACATTTTGTAAAATGAACCAGAGTCCTGAACAGCGATCTAGCCAGAATCAATATCAACATCTAAGGTGTGCTCCCTGGGCCTTCCGTGAAGCATTTTTCAGTCTTAGCAGCCTTCCACATATCCTCTGACTCCCATCCTGTCTCTGGTCCTCCTCTTCAGGTTCTCTGGACAGCATGTGCAGTCTATATTCAAGGTATCCTGGGCCACAATGGATTTCTTCAGTAGACTGGTGGTCCACTTTGCAGTCATCCTGGGCCTCTGGACTGGGTCCTGGGCCTGTATCTCTTCTAGTAGGGTCCCCAAGATTCCTGAGGTGGATGGTCGTCATCTCCTTTGCTCCTCGGACGTGTAAGTAGTACTAGCCTACTATGTCACTTTAGCCACGGGTGAACTTAAATTTATAAATCTCCCTAAAAGTGCTATTGACAGTTACCTGTAACCAGCCTATCTACCTTTTTTGAAATTGCTATTGTAGTATTTACCTGTGATTTAATGTATTTTAATGATAAATCATTGCAATTCATTAATTTGAAGACTTGATAAGCACTCAGAGCTGGACTAACCTGGACCATTTTTATCAAACTGACTTTGTATTGTGTTTTTTTGTGGACCCCATTACTGTTTTTCGAATATTTCTGCTCTCTCAAAGTACTTACCTGATAGAAGGTATGCTTCAAAAATGACTTTCAAATAAAGAATACATTTTTCTGTAAATATATTGTGTGGGATTATATGTGACTAGCTGTACCATCTGCCAGACCTATCCCTTCCTAAAAGCAAAGCCAGACTGCACCATCACGTTATTGGGAGCGTTTAGATTAACTTGGTGGGTAGGCCCTGTCCACAGTAAGATTGGTTCTCTTGAACACCTCAGCAGAGGTATTCACAAAACCCTTCCCAACCAGCATGCTTAAGAACACCAGCAGATAGAGATGTGAGCGTGTCCTGGCTAATGCCGGTATGAGGCTAGGCATCCCAACAAATCTAAAAAAGAACCACATTTGATGGGCAGCTGTTATACCCTTGATGAAAGCACTAATAGGGTTTAAGGAGCAATGTGCTTCTTAAGTACAACCAGTGATCAAAGTGTATAAAAAGAAGAAGTGCAACTATGTGCCTCTTCAGGCACCTCCCACCAACCCCTGTGCCCTCCCCCATGCCTCCACCCTTCCCCTACCTGGTGTCTTGTCTGTTCCCTGCTCCACCCGTACCCTGTATTTTACAACCGTGATGTCACGACACAAAGACACTCAGTGATAGAAAATGCATCGTAAAATCAGCATTTCTTTTAGTCATTGTTCATCACAGCATTAAGCTTTATGCACCCCTCCACTTTATAATCACAAAGTATTTGTTTCTGAGCAAATCCAGTTTGCTCTGCAAATATTTAGGAGAAAGGGGTTTGAATTCGGCTGCCACCAAAACAGTTTTTACACAAGAAATTCATGACTAAGTACACTTTCAAAACTTAGTTTTCTTGAGTGACCATTTTTTCTAGCTATCACCCCACAGAAAGCTAAGTAGGTAGTATGGATAACTGAAAGATAGCATACAAAATGTACAAATGTTGTGCGTGTTCGTATTTACCCAGAACGAGCTGATAGGACAATACCATAAGTGTCTCATTCTAGACATAAGAAGTTTACACTGAAGACAAGGAACCAGGGGAAAATTATGACACCAGAATAAATGCTCTACAAAAGAGATTGTGGGTTACATGTTTGAGTATAACCTGAGTGCTGAAGGTCCCTCTAGGTAAATAAATGTATGCAGCGTTCTGCTATATTTTTTTTAAAGATTTTTGCCCAGAGGACTCTTCCTTCGTTTTTAGAAATATGAAAGCCTATTAGAGTACTAGAACATTCTAATGCGCCTCCTGGTAGAAATCTGGTGCCCTGTAGACTCCTGCTATGAATCCAAGGATACTGAGACAGAGGATGTAGTGGGTTCTCTCCTAGGGCAGTGGGCACACTCCACAGAACAACAACAACCTGAACTTTAGTGCCGAGCAACACGTAAAAAACATACCCCAAGTTCCACTGATGATCTCTGAAGTACTCGAACACTCTGGTTTAAGGTTGTCTGAAAAAGAACAAGAAAAATTCAATGAATATAAGCAATGCAAAACAGCACAAAGTTTACAGAAATGCTGCACAATTGTCTTGTCCCTCAGAAGACAGAAAACCCATCCAGTGCAGAGTTCACTGCTCTTCATTGAGAAAAGCAACGTTAAATAAATATATATACATATAGCTTTTCCCGCACTAAATTTGGCAAGTTATATAGTGATTGGGAGAGTCATAGGTTTCCTGAACTAAAGCAAACTGCCTGAAGATGTATTATGAAAAGACTTAATATAAAGACCAGAATGGTTATTTAACTTCAAATATAGATTCAGGGATTGCTCTTCAATCAGAAGTAGATGTGCAGGGTATCAGAGCTATGGTTTGGATGCTCTAAACTCCATCTGCCATCATTAAACAAGGAGGTATCTCAATCGATTTCACCTAGGCTTATTCTGCCTCTATAACTCATACCTTGATTTTCAGTCTAATGCCCACAATTCTTGACCCACCATCCTGGGAGTTGTGAGTTACTCCTCATTTTGACTCCAAGTTGTCTATCGTGACTAGTTGGAGGAAGCCATGTACCAGCAGACCTACCGCTATACTGTGATAGATGGCTGTGTGCTAGGATGGACCCTTTCTTTCAAGTCGTGCAGGCGTGTGCCCCCTAAATAGCCACGGCCACTCGGGCCATCTGTGCCTTCTGAATATGTTGTGGATTAGTAGGGGCAGGTGGGCTTGTGACATCACTGTGGTGGTGGATTTGTGGGTTCTACTAGTACCTCTCTGTAGATACCCTTCTGCTCACCTCAATGTGTGTATGGCATTGCTGCTGATAGAAAAATAAGTTAGCCAATGGGCAGGTGTGCCGTGACTGAGTCAGCTAATCATGTTCTTGTAAATCTGTCAGAGAGCAGAATCAGGCCCACAGGGCCAAAGGGTAGCTTACGCTATTTGAACAGCAGCACTATTAAGCAGCTGAGTCGAAGTCAACCATTTTTCCAATCAATGGCTACACTGTTTAGGATATGTGTACACAATTAGACTGGCAGCCAAGTGTTAAGGCAGAACTTCATTATAGGGGTTCTACTGTACTATTGTTTGGGACAAGTAGACTTCTTTTCCATTTGGTAAGAGCGTTCCTACTTAAGTCCTCATGCCTATATAACCCCTTTTGAGTATATGGTCGTATAGTAGCACATATTGCTCCCAGAACTGAGGTGCTTTTTAACCTCCTTATTTTGCCCCAGTACTGATTTTATAACCCTACATTGGTTTTGGTGAGGAGGCTGCAGGCAGCTGTAATTTAAGTTTGGCGTCACTAGGGAAGCAGGCGAATTGTACTACATTAGTAGCCCAATGTACCTTTTTGGTAGCCATTGGGTATTAATGTATTTTTGAGTCCGAGTTGCAGGCATTTGGTTTAGGGTCTTTCCTTTGTTAGTAGAACCTACGAAAGAAGCCTTAAATGGCTCTTGTGCAAACATGGCTCACTTTGCGCCCAGTCCTGCACCCTCTATTGAGGTTTGGGCTGGATTAGACTGGTCCCTTGCCCTAGGCAGGCAATACACATAATGTGTGGGTGGACCTGTGTGCGTGGCATTTTCTAGGGCCCGTCTGATTGGCTGCCCCAAAACCTTTGTGAGAGTGCCCTTGTGGAGGGATGACTTTGGCCAGCCAAGAGTAATTTGGCATATACAGGGGAAACGCAGACCCTTCCACAATTCTGCTGGGATTTTGATAGGTTGCTTACCTCCCTTCTGGAGGATTTCCCCTTTAAGTCATGCTGCTGCAATTTTGGGATTAGGTCTGGCCATACTGGCTGGGTCCTGTGCCCATACCCTTCTCTCCAGATTTAGTTTTTGGCTGCTGGACTTCCTTCTTAGGTTGTCCTCGTGCTTTTCACAAGTTGGGTTGGGCATCCCACGCTGAGAGGATGTTTCTCATTATACTGCTGTATTCCTTAATTACCCGCTTAGTTGTGCGTCTTGGGGTAAAAAGCTACTGTCATCCAGAAGGACGGTGGTACACTACTACTGCACCTCTGATGGGAGTCTGGGCCATCCTTGGTTGCCTCCACCATTGTTTATATTGTGGGATGATTGTCTGCTTGCCCCTCAAGATGTTCAGATTCCATCTCCCAGTAGTGTTACCTACTGATGTTTTTGCTCTATGCAGGGTTCCTCTCCTGGATAGGCTGATTTCTTTTCACCCTTTGACCATAGGAGACGTCGTTGATCCTGGTTTCAAGTCAGGATCCTATGGCACAACCTTAAAAAACAGCAGATGTGGGGGGCGTGGCCTGGGGGGGCATGGCTTTGAGCGCCAGCGATGAGGCAGCTCCTTTAATGGCCTCCGCATGGGTCCGCGGTCACAATTGATTTTCCACTGGTTCCTGCTATGCCCGCCGTGAATTTTATCAGCATGCTGCAGCGGATCGTCCCCCGTGCCGATGGCCGCAATCTGGGAGCCGAACGCACCCGGGATCCCTACAAACGCAGTGAGGGATCTTTCCTCCGGCAGCTGGCGCCGCGTCCAAGATGGCGGGTGCTTCATTCTCCCCGCTGGTGCGCGGCGGTCTTTGGGGACGGGATTCCCCCGGCGCACTCTAGAGGTGCAGTGACGGCACCCGCTTCCGCCCGCTAGCTTCATCCCACCCCAGATGGATCACCTGTGCTGCTGGCTCACCCCGCTCCCCCTGAGCTCCGGAGGCACAGAGTGAGTTTTCCGCCTCCCGCGGCCTCCTCTCTGGCCCCGGAGCGTCATTGGAGACTCTTCTGCTCCCGGCCTGCAGTCCGCGGGATCCCAGCCTGCAACCCCCGCTGGGCCCGCCTGCACCGGGCTCCCGTGCCCATCCTGCGAGAGCCTGGGGCGGGATCCACAACTGCTGGCCCCCTCCTGGAGGAGTGGGGCCCCCACGCCTCCTGTCTGCGCCTCGGCCCCCGGCTTTCGGGAGGGACCCTTCCACCATTCGGGTGAGCCCGGCGGCCCCCAGCACCGGGTCCACGGCTGCTGGCCCCCTCCTGGAGGAGGGGCCCCCACGCCGCCCATCTACGCCTCGGCCCCCGGCTCCTGAGAGGCACTCTTGCACCATCCAGTTGGGCCCGGCGGCCCCAGCACCAGATCCACAACTGCTGGCCCCCTCTGGGAGGGGGGGCCCCACGCCATCTACCTTCGCCTCGGCCCCCAGCTCTTGAGAGGGACCCTTCCACCATCCGGGTGAGCCCGGCGGCCCCCAGCACGGGTGGCGATCCCACTTTCTCCTGCATGGAGCGCCCCAGGGATTTTCCTCCTCTGTCCCCCGTTGGCTCCGAGACCTTCCGAGGCTCACAGCATCCCCACAGCCTGCCGGTCCACAGGGACCCATCCTGACCACTTGCTGTGTGGGCCTCTGAGTCTCCCACGGGCTGCCCCTTGTCCGGAGCGTGACACCTTCCTTGGCCTCCTGGGGCGCCCCTGCCCACTCCTCCTCACCGCCTACCGCCTGCACCCTGGGCCCCTGCAGCAGAGGGTGAATCGGAGATCAATAGCCACTCTGCACAGCTGAGCCGCTTCTTACGGCAATCTACACCACCTCCCACTAAGTCCCCTACATCTCCCTGGCCTCCGCCATTCTCAGCCCTTGCCCACCCCCAGGTGCAGCTGAAGGGAGCAGACCTATGGCCTAGACTGCCTGATCTAAGCTACAGGGGGTGCCCTGCGGTCCTACACCCGCCCGGCCTTTTGAATCAAGACCACCAAGGTATCTGATCATTCTTTGGGGATTTAACCGCTAACTACCTGTATTGCCTCCTGGGGCGCCCTGGCCCATCCTACTCCCCTAGCCTTGCTGCCCCCGGAATCCGCAGCTGGTGCCTAGAGTCTCGGTGTGCGATTGCCGGCCCGAGCTCTATACCGATCCTCCACTTTGGGGCCCTGTCCAGAGTTTCAAAAACCACTAAATCTGGTGACATCTCCACCATGCTGCTGGCCCCGGAGAGAGGGAAGAAGTCCGACCCCTCCCTTAAACTCACCCCCCAGAAATCCACTGAAGATAAGGGGTTGCTTGCTACCAAGGAGGACGTCCAGGCTTTTATGTCCGACATCAAGTCGGAATTCAGGTCTTGCATGACTGAACTAACGTCCAGGCTGGAGCAAACGGAACAAGTCAGCAACATCGAAAGTAGGTTGGGGGAGTCGGAGGAGCTGGCTATAGACCACTCTAATGCTCTTACGGAGGTCCAGCACTCTATCCGGACACTAATGGACAGAACCGAAATCCTTGAATTTAAGCAGGAGGATTTGGAGAATCGCTCCCGGCGCAACAACCTCCGTATTCGTGGGGTCCCTTCCACGATCTCCGATAAGGAGCTTCCCGGATACGTAAGCCTCTTTTTTCAATCCCTGCTGCCAGACATGGATGAGACACGGCTCCTGCTTGACCGCACTCACCGACTGCGGCCTCGCCGGGGATTAGACACGGAATCTCCTCCGGACGTCATTACAAGAGTGCACTTCTACACCACTAAGGAAGCCATCTCAGTGATAGGCCGTTCTAAAGATGAACTCTCCTTCCAAGGCTCCCCATTGCAGATTTTTCAGGATCTCTCCCCCTTGACCCTCCAAAAGCGCAGGTCGCTGCGCCCTCTCTCGCTCTTTTTGCGAGACCAACAGATTTGCTACCGCTGGTTGTTCCCCACAGCGTTACAGTTTTCCTATAAGGGCACTCCTCGCACCATTAGCCATCTGGACGACGCAGCAGCCATCCTCCGCCCGGACTCCCCCGGGACTGCAAAACCACATTCCTCAAGCCAGGCAAGTTCTGGTCAAGACGCCGCCTCACCCAAGCCGAAGCGGACCCCGTGGTCGAAAGTGCAACGGAACCGTAAACCCAGATAACGGGGGCTGGCAGCTCCGTAACACATATAACGCAGGAACCACCGAAATACCCAGAAGCTCACCGCGGACCCAATGCGGTCCATACCCTTCTCCAAGGTGGATGTCATCTATTTTACCCCTGTAGAGACTCTCAATTACATTGGATATGTCACCCCGTGACATCCAAGGTGGTTGGGGGAGTCACCGACTAATCAAATTCGGTCCCCCCGGTCGCAGTTTGGCGCTTTCGTTGGAGGCCACTGTTGGAAGTTCTTTTCTCCCGTTGGAGACCATTTCTAAAAACCCTCAGCCACAGGAGACCCCAATGCAGCGAATTCCTCACGGCTATGGCTGACCTAACCCGTCCACAATGCCCACCCCCGCATTACCGGGACTTGTAGCACCAGCCCCCACACTTAAAACTAAAATTCACCACCTTAAACGTCCGAGGCTTGAATTCCCCCCCAAAGAGGAAATCCGTCCTCCAAAGACTGCACAATGAGGGGACATCAATCGCTTTCTTGCAGGAAACGCACCTACTCCCAGCAGACTTCTTTCGCTTACGAAGCAGACTCTATCCCCTTCAATTCCTGGCCTTTAACGGAACCAAGAAGGGAGGCACCGCCATCCTCTTCGCCAAGGACTCACATCCCCAGATCTTGGACTCGCTGAGATGCCCCGAGGGTCGCTTTGTGGCGGTCAAATGCTCTGTCCTCGGCCAACTTTATACCCTCATTTCGGCCTACGCCCCGAATGAGCACCAGGCGGAATTCTACCAGGACTTGGAGGACGCCCTCCTTCCATTCGTGGAGGGGCATGTGGCTGTCGGCAGAGACTTCAATGGGGTCCCGGACCCCATCAGGGACAGATTCTTCTCGGGCCATGCTCCGGTCTCACTGGTCCTGCGGGCGCATGATCCGGACCCTCAGCCCCGCCACCAATGGGCTTTGTACGGCCCTATCTTGGGGAACATGGCAACGAGAGACACAATTGCCAGAACAATTAAAAACTTTTTTGCGGAAAACCCTGTTGAGGACACTTCCCCGGCTAACACCTGGGACGCCATGAAGGCGGTGCTTAGAGGAGAGCTGATCGCCCAAGGCGCCGAGTACCATAAACAGAAGAGGGCTACACGCACCGTTCTGGAAGCCGAAGTCCGTGAGGCCGAAGCCACACAAACGTAAGGGCTGGAAATCTTATAGAGTCCTGCGGATGGCCAGGAAGAGACTCGAGGCGCATTACGCTGATGCTACGGCTAATCTGCTGACCAGAACCAAACAGTGGTATTATGCCCACAATAATAAAGCTAACAAATTATTGGTTGGTGCGTGGCTTGATGGCTACGTGAGAGGACGTTCCTTGGAGGAGCTCCCGATGATCCGATCTTGATCCTGGGAAGAAGTGATGGTTTTCGGCGGACTTTCGAGCCCACGGTGCATCCAAGGGTGCATGAAAGTGGGGGGCACATGGTGAGTGCCCTCCCCACCAGCGAGACTGCATATCCACAGAACTAGACTTCGAAGAAGGTGGCAGTCGCGCAGTGGAAGGGCAGCACCCAAGATGGCCGCCTGTGGACAAAGGGCCATAAATGGTCCGTGGAGCTGAGGAAGACAAAGCTGGCCGGAGCGTGGGCGAACCCAACCAGATAGACGCGTCGCATGCGCCTCTGGCTGGAGGCAAGAACATAAGTGCGAGCCCCCACTGAGGAGGCCCTGGATCGTGGCGGCCCGGCAGAGTGAACCCGAGTTCAGCGGAACCTTGCTGTGAAGGGGCCGGTGAGCGAACCCCGCAAGGCGCTCCGCAGCGCCGAAGATACAGCTGGGCGCGTGGGCCCAACTGATGCAGCAGGATGTCCTCCAAGGTGGTGCGACCCCGGATCAAAGAGCCCACGATGGAGGCCTACGCTAGGTCGCCCTTGGGCGCGGAAGGGGGCAAGAGCAAAGAAGCCCCCGCGGGGGCGACGGACCCACCGGGTACTATCCTGGAGGTGCTGGCAGCAATTGCCGACTTGAAAGTGGCTTGGGAGACGAAGTTGGGCCTGGCCATGAAAGTGCTGCAGGAGGGCCTAGACCTTAAGATCGGAGCGGTCCGAAAAGAGGTGAACCTGTTGCGCCAGGACGTGCGAACGATCGTGGAGCGCACTGGTGAACTGGAGAAGGAGTTGGCCCCGACCACAGAGGCGTGCAATGCACACGTTAAGGAGCTTCATGCCCTCGTGCAACGAGTGGGCAATTTGGAGGACAGAGCAGAGGAGGCAGAGGGGCGCGCCAGGCGCAACAACATTCGCATAGTGGGTGTTCTGGAGGGAATGGAAGGATCGAACCCCACGGATTACGTTGAAACCATGCTCTTGCAGGAGATTACAGGTGGGGAGCTGACCCAGGGGTTTGTGGTCGAAAGGGCACATAGGGCCCTGACCAGGAGACCGGCCCCAGGAGCCCCCCCCCCGGCCGTTGATCACGAAGATCTTGAACTATCATGACCGCGAAAAGATTCTCGAATTTTTCCGGAAAGGAGGTACGATAGGAAGGGGGTCAGCGAAAATAACGGCGTATCCGGATTATACGCTGCTCGTACAGCGGAGCCGAATGAACTTTGGAACGGTGAAAAGGAGGCTTAGAGAAGCAGGCCACCGCTACATGTTGCTCTACCCCGCCAGGTTATAGGTGTTTTATAAGAACAGATCCCTCTTCTTTGAGACACCGACCGAAGCGATGGAGTGGTTGGATATGCAAGGTCGACCCCAGGAATCGGATGCCCAGACAGAAGCGGCTGGAGATAAGTAGCACGTTGCAGAGGGACCCGTGAGGCCATAGTTATGACATTGGGACTGGAATATAGTACGATATTGTGCTTGTGGGGAGGTAGTCATGGTATCTGCCGGCGGGTCCCGTTGAATGCACTTCTCCTAAATAGACGACTGGGAGCTCCTGGGGAGCACCCTCTGCACCCAATATTAGTACACTTAGTTAGGTCACTGTTAGATTGGTGACACCCCGCGGGGTCCTCTTCCTCTGACACGAGACGGGTCCAGGCATGGGTAGGCCTGAGATCCAGGGATGGAGCTGGGCTATTGTTGGGGGTTGGCGGGGAGGGGGGTGGGGGGAGTTGTGTGCAGTGGTGTGAAGTGGGGGAAGGGGGAGGGGGCATTGTTTGTGAATAGAAGGGAGAGAGCCAGGGAACGACCCAACATGGGGAGCATTATGGGAAGGGATGGGATGGAGATAGTCCGACCGGATGGCATCGGGTAATCTCAGAATTGTGACCTGGAATGTACGGGGCCTTAACAGCTAACTGAAACGTAACAAAGTGATGTTGTACTTAAAGAGGATGCCCGCAGACATAGCCCTGCTGTAAGAGACCCACCTCACTAGGGAAAGGCTGGAGGTGGTCAGGAGGAAATGGAAGGGCAATGTTGTGGGGGCGGCGTACTCGGCGTATGCTAGAGGGGTCATTACTTGGGTGGCGCTTCATGTGCCGTTTCAGATGCTTGATTCTACGGTGGACCCGGAGGGTAGAATGGTGGTGGTAACGGGTCTCCTGGAAAACAGAGAAGTGCACATCATAAATTTGTACGCCCCCAATAACGACACAGCGGCTTACTTTAGGACCCTCTACGGTAAACTTGGTCCCCTGGCAGGGGGTACGGTAGTGTGGGGGGGACTTTAACTGTACTGTGGATCCCAGAATGGACAGGTCCGAGGACAGGGCAGGGAAAACGGCACCGGCGGCTAAAGCGCTGGGTGCCTTACTGAAAGACCTAGGCCTAGAGGATGCGTGGAGAAGGCTGCATCCCACGGATAGGCAGTATTCACACTACGCAGCGCCACATGATTTGCACACAAGGTTAGATTTCATGTTTGTAACAGCCGAGATAGTGAGAGACATAGAAGGAGCGGAATACAAGGCCCGAGTACTATCTGACCACTCGCCCTTGGTGGTAGACTGGAGACACCAGCCCCCAAGACCGCGGATCCCTACATGGAGACTCAGGACCGAGGCTCTGCAGGACGAGGGGTTTCGGGAGGGCCTGAGGGATGCCATCGAAGAATACTTTGATATAAACACGGGAAGCGTAAGCTCTGTGGGCACACTGTGGGAAGCGTTTAAGGTGGTGGTGCGCGGGGTAGCCATTTCCCAAGCTAAGGGGCTACAGGGGGGTGTCGAAAGGGAACTCCATGAGGTGGAAAGGGAGCTAGAGGATCTCACGCGTTGCGAGAGTACCGCTCATGATAACAGAACCAAAGTAAAGGAGCTACAGTTGTCCTGCAGCGCACTCTGGGATAGACTATGCAGACTCAATTACAGGAAATATACGGAGAGGATACACGCAGGGGGCGACAAGCCGGGCAGACTGCTGGCCTGGCTGTATAAGAGTGAGACCCCCCGCTCGGTGATTAGTGAGATTAAGGATGAGAGAGGTTGCATATGCAACACCCAGAAAGAGGTAAATGAGGAATTCCTTAAGTTTTACAGACACTTGTATGAGGACACGGGGGAGGATATGTGTCAAGACATACTGGACATATTGGAGGACATAGAGCTGCCCACCTTGGATGATCTAGAACGCACCGAGTTAGACGCACCCGTCACCTCGGATGAGCTGGAGGTAGTGATTCGGAACTTGCCCACTTGCAAGGCGCCTGGTTCGGATGGGCTGCCCAGCGAGTTCTACAAAACATACAAGCAAGAGTTGCTTCAGCCACTGCTTGCCACTTTCAACGAGGCCTATGAGCAGGGAGAACTCCCATTGTCCCTCCGCGAGGCTGTAATCATCCCACTCTTGAAACCAGGCAAGTCGGCCGTGGAGTGCGGGTCTTACAGACCGTTGTCCATGCTTAACCAGGACAGCATAATACTCACGACTGAAGAAGGTGATTAAGAAAATGATACACCCAGATCAGACGGGATATGTTCCAGGCAGGAACATCACCGATAACCACAGGAGGCTACACCATGTCATAGACCAAACTGAGGAAGACACGGGCGAGTTGGCTATAGTGTCGTTAGACGTGTTCAAGGCCTTCGACTCGGTACGATGGCCCTGGCTGAAAGCGGTCCTGAAGGGGTACGGAATGGGACCTGGATACCTCAGATGGGTCCAGTTGTTTTATAGCACCCCGATGGCAAGAGTCAAAACAGGGTCCACAGTCTCAGATTCTTGGCAGCTTTGCAGGGGGACCAGACAGGGATGCCCCTGGTCACCCATGCTATATATACTGGCATTAGAGCCGCTGGCAATATGCCTGCGACAACAATATGGGGAGGTGGGCATAAGCACTGTCAGTGGAGAGCACCTGATATCATTATATGCGGATGATATGCTCCTTTATTTGTGTTATCCAGAAGAAAACCTGCAGTACGTGCTAGAGGTAATAGAACGGTACGCCATCCTCTCGGGCATATCGGTGAACCCTGGAAAGTCTAGTCTATTCCCTTTGGGCAGATATAGGAATGTCCCGGTACAGAGGCTGCCTGTCCTGCCAATACTATGGCAGCCCGTGACATTTAGGTATTTGGGAATAAATATTTACCACAAGGTCGAGGCAGAACACAAGCATAACACGGAAAAGGCGATAGAGGGGATCAAGAATAGCATGGTATTCTGGTCTAGATTGCCCCTGACCATGATGGGGAGGGCGGCCTTGCTCAAGATGGTGGTCCTGCCTAGACTCTTGCACTTTTTTGTAAACGTCTCGTTTTTGATACCTAGGAGCCTATTTGTGAAACTTCATAGCGTGTGTAGGGGTTTCGTGTGGGGCAGCTCTAGGAATAGGGTTGCTCTGTGGAAGCTCCAGAACTCATGCGACAGGGGGAGGAATAGGCCTGCCTAATTTTGAACTCTATTACCTGGCGGGGCAGCTGCAGTACGTGGCCAGGTGGCTTTCAGCTGAAGACTCGGCGGAAGCTAGGCTTCTGCGTGGAGATACAGCCCCATACTTTCTGATGGAAGTGGTGTGGTATGCAGAGACAAACTGGTGGGCAAGGGGCGGCTACTGAGGCTGGGCTGGGAGATCTGGCACAGGACATGGAAGATTGGGGGGGACTCGGAGCCGTACTCTCAGCAGGCCCCATTGGCGGCGCTGTGTGGGAGCGACTCTCAACTACTTGAATCGGTCCGTAGATACTGGGAACAGGTAGGCCTGGCCACCCTTGGGGACATATGGCAGGAAGGGGAGGCAGTGGAATTTCAGAGGTTGCAGGAAGAGATGGGGGTACATGGTGGCCAATATATAACCTACACTAGGCTTGTGAAAAAGACTAGAGAAAGATGGCCTGAGACAGTGCTAGCGGAAGACCCTGACTCCTCCCTGGAAACCATGTATGATGTATCGGAGGGCGGGCACGAAATATCGAGGATATTCAAGCTCCTGCGAGTAAAAGCAGGGAAGGAGCTGCTTCAATTGAGACAAGATTGGGAGGAGGAGGTGGGAGGACCCATGACGGACGGGCAATGGGAACGGGCCCAGAGGTACCACAAAAAGGTGTCCCGAAACGCGAGATTCCAACATCTTCAATTGTACGTTACCCACAGGGCTTATTTAACCCCCGGGAAGATTGCAAAGTTTGGGGAACCAGCTACGCAGCAATGCCCCAGTTGTGGGGAGGTGAATGCGGGACTGCTACACATGTTTTGGGCTTGCCCGGAAGTGCATAGATTTTGGGACGAGATCAAGACGAAACTGGCTAGTGGGGGGGTGGTGCTGGATGTGGAATCGGCCTGGTCATGCATGCTTGGGCTTTTCCATAGACCCCGGCATTCAAAACACATAAGCAAGATGAAGGACCTGGCTTGTGTTTTGGCCAAACGTAGGATTGCCATGGGCTGGAAGGCGGCCCACAGACCTAGGGTGGAGCTATGGTGGACGGACCTCTTGAGGTGGGCGGAAGCTGAATCTGTAGTCTGGTTTGAAGCGGTCACCAGGGGGGGCGAGGAGGAAGTAGGGCCCTTGCTGGCCTGGCAGCAATTGGTGGCCTCTATGGCAAACCCTCACCAGGGTAACAACGGAACAGAGGACGCGGATGATGACTGCCTAAGTACTGTGCTACCCAATGATGCTCCCGTAAATGACATGTGAGACCGGCTCTAGTTTAAGGGGGGGGGGGGAGTTGGGGAGTTCTAAGTTTTAATGAAAATGTGCTGGACTATGATGCTTTCTATGTTTTGAAACAGTTGTAGTGTGTTTGTTTGATTTCAAAATAAAATAAAAATATTAAAAAAAAAAACTATTGGTCAGCAAGCTGGCCAAAGAGAAGAGCAGAAACTTCATCATGGGCCTATGTGACGCACAAGGGAAGCTCCACCATGCGGAAGGTGAAAAACTACGGCTGGCGGTCGCTCACCAGTCAGAAATAATGACAGCCACCCCGCGGGACCCAGTTGAGCAGCACTCATATATTCAGGAGGCATCACTTCCGGTTCCGGTACCAGAGACGAGAGAGGAATTAGAGACGCCTATCACTGATGAAGAAGTGGAGGTCATTAAGAATCTAAAGCCTAGGGCCCCTGGCCCGGACGGGTTCACCACACGTTTTTATAAACTCTTCCGCCCTCAACTGGTGGCTCCTCTGACCCGCCTATTCAACTCGTTTGCTGCCTCCGGTACAGTCACTCCATCGATGCAGGAGTCCATCACGGTGCTGATTCTCAAGCCTGGAAAGGATCCCCAGGAAAATAGCTTGTACAGGCCCATCTCCCCGTTTAACTTGGATGCCAAAATTTACTACAAGGTCCTGGCCAACCGCCTTGCCCCTGTCCTCCCGAACATTATGGACCCGGACCAAATGGGGCTCGTCTTCCACGGATCCACGAAGGACAATATTCACAGGGCTCTGGATTTAATTGAGATCGCCAGCCAGGACTCCCAGCAGCTTGCCCTTATTGTGCTAGACGCCACTAAGGCCTTCGATAAAGTGGACTGGCCCTACCTGTCCCTCGCCCTAGAGGCCTTCAGCTTTGGCCCAAACTTTATCAGGATGTCCTTGGCGAACTACCAAGCCCCAAAGACTCGGCTGAGAGTCAATGGCCACCTGTCGGACCCGATCCCTCTCACGTGCGGATCTCGACAGGGGTGTCCCCTATCCCCTCTGCTCTTTGTTTTGGCCATGGAGCCGCTGGCCCAGCGAGTCCGCCGGAATCCCCTGATCTCTGGCCCGAGGATCGGCACGACCCACCACAAAATTGCTCTCTATGCAGACGATGTGCTGTTGACCATTACAAACATTAAGGACTCCATGAGGGCGGCCCTGGATGAATTCCGGGCCTTCAGGAATGTCTCAGGTTTCGCTATTAATTTCCACTAATCAATAGCACTCGGAGTGGGCCTGCCCCCAGGCGAAAAGGAAGCCCTAGAGAACCACACCCCATTTCAATGGAGCACCCACGCTATCCCATACTTACGGGTCCGGATCCCAGCCGTCCCAATGAAGGTCTACCAGGTCAACTTCCCCCCTCTCTTCGCGGAACTGGAAAAGGATCTGGCCCGCTGGCAGCCACAAGAGATTTCACTAATGGGGCGTATAACGACGACCAAAATGAATCTTCTTCCCCGCTTTCTTTACATGTGCGCTGCCCTTTCAACCGCAATTCCCCTCTCCCCTATGCAGCGACTTCAGAGGAAAAACAGTGGCTTCATATGGAAGGGCAAGAACCCACGGATTCCCCGGAAACCGTTGATGACTAGCACGAGATGGGGGGGCTCGGGGTGCCGGACCTCCGAAAATATTATATTGCAGCGCAGCTGGCCCACTTTCAAGCATGGGACCTCATTTCCGGACGCCCAAAATGGGTAGAGATGGAACTCTACCGCCTCCCTCTCCCTCTCTGCTTTCTCCCGTTCATCCCTACCGCGTTACGTCGCAGCTGGCCAGGGGTGCTAACCGCTACAAAGCAACTGATAAAGGCATGGGAATGGGCCCGCAGACGGGGAGGCATCCCAGGGGGCCTCAGCGCGTCCTCCCCGATCTTCCTCAACCCCGCTTTTGCCCCGGCAGCCCGTCCACGGAACATCAGGAACTGGGTGTCGGGAGGCCTTGAAACTCTGGGACAACTTTTCAAGGGGGATGCCCCCCTCACCTTTGATCGCTGTAAATCATTCTTCCAACTAACGGAGGCAGACAGGTTTACCTATGCTCAATTGAGGCACTGGTGCTCCCATCCCCAGACCCGGGCAGCCGCAACTAGACCCCTGGCCCCGCTGGAGCTCACAATGAAGGACCTGCCAGCCCGGGGTAAGATCTCGGCCCTCTACAGACTGTTGTTGGAAGACCCCCTCCGCATCAGACCCTCTTATGTGGGCCACTGAAAGTCGGACCTGGGTCACGCAATCGAGGGCCACACATGGGTGGATGTCTGGACTAGAACACGCATGGCATCCCCATGTGTTACCAACCGGGAATGTGCCCACAAACCTTTGCTGCCTTGGTATTACCCTCCGTTACGCCTCCACCGCTTTCAGAGCACCTTGAACCCCAATTGCTTGCGCCTCTGTGGCAACCCAGGCTCCTACTTCCACATGTGGTGGTCCTGCCCTAGAGTGAAGGACTTTTGGACCCAGTGTTTGGCCACCATTCGGGACATCACCCAGATCAAAATCCCTTTGATGCCCGAGCAGGTCCTCCTGGGAATCCCATTCCCGGGCTTATACCCAAGAACTGGGAGGAGGGCGCACTGATATCAACTCCTGCTGGCCGCCAAAATCACGGTGGCTCGCACCTGGAAATCTCCGGACGGACCGCTGATGACCCTATGGTGGCTCAAGCTATGGGACATATTAATTGCAGAGAAGGTCACGGCTGCCAAAGTGGGTCTGCTTTACTGATTTTCTGACATTTGGGCCCCGGTCCTGGACTATGACCGGAACTTCCCGGCCCTGACTTACAAACCACGCTTCATCGCTAGAGCCCTTCTTACGAAGGGGGAGGACTCGCCGCCTGTCCATGCCGAATGAGACACGTACCACTGCCTCTGGAAGTTGGGGGTGGGAGATGGGACACTGTTGTCTGATATGCATTGTGAGATGTACCCATTGTTAATGCTCTGTTACCCTGTGCGCTGATTTACAAATAAACAAGTTAAAAAAAAGAAAAAAACAGAAGATGTTTGCACACCTGGTTATTCCGCTGTTCCTGCGTCTTGTGTTTAGGAACTGCAACTGTGAGTACTTACATCTGGGCCCTGAGCTGGTGTGTTAATGTAGATACTTGCTCTCAGGGGTCCACATAGGTCATGGTCATGTGTTGCTGCAGGTCCCTGTCTTTTTGAGGGCTTCTTCTGGCATTCCCTTTGGGGTAGAATTAGACTTTCCAGATTGTAAACTAGAACTGTGACTATGCCTACAAACTGTGTCCCATATATTTCTATGGGGAACCTTTAAAATCACCCAAAACCCTCTAAAAATGTCTTGGAAGTTACATGCTTGTAGTTGGGCATTTTTCTGGGTCCTCGTTAAGTACTTGAAGTTTTAGGCTAAGGCTTTGGAATTTTAGCATCTACCATAAATTCCAGATCGTTTTCTACTTTACACTCTATCAGCAATGTCTTGCTACTCTATGTTACCTGGCTACTTTTGTAACATTGAATTTCTAGGAGTGTATTGAGACCATATGGGTCTGGTGAATTAAGACAAATTTAATTCTAAATTTTGGTGCCTATGCATGAATCCCTTTTTCTCTCTAGGTGCTCTATATGGCTTATGGAGGGCATTTGAATCATTCATTTTTCTATGCATTAGATGTTTGAGTATACTGTGTGCCTCATCAAGAGTGGATGGTATCCCAGTGGTAAGTCCGCCAAGATACTGCCCAATGCAAATGTTGTTACCGCAACTCGGCCCGGTGCTATTAGCGGTAGATCCCAAGTTGTGGTGGGGCGGTAAGTCCCCATCATTTTTGGTTTAATTACAACAGTGCTAATAGTGCTGCGTTAATTGTGCCGAAAATGGGCAGAAGGTCAGCAGAAAATCTGCTGACTTTCTGACAACTCATAGTTGGGCGGAGTGGTAATGCAGAGCAGAGTGTGCTGGTGTGCCGAGTGTTCTGGCGATCTCTCTTGGTGGCTGACAGTCTTTCCATCCTTTCTATTGTTTTTGGAAGGTGCTGCAGTTTAAAACCCCCTACTACTACGTAGAGCGGTGTAGAGTGTGCTGAGTGTTCCAGTGATCTCTCTTGGTGGCTGAATGTCTTTCAATACTTTCTATTGTTTTTGGGAGGAGCTGTAGTTTAAAACCTATCACTACTCCGTGGAGTGGCACAAGTGTTCTGAGTTTTCCGGTGTTCCGGGAGATCGGAGTCCGGAACGTGACCCCCATCTCGGATCCCTCATGGAGGAGCCAGCATTCCTGATCTTCTCAGTGCAAACCTGACAGCAATTCAAGAGTAAGGTAATCGGGAAGGGTGCAAAATTGTTCAAAGACTGCAACGACACTAAGAGGACCAAGTCTGAGTCCTCATTTGTCCGGGTAGGTCAGGCTTTGGAACCCATTTCAGACATTCAAAATAACGCATGTGCTTGGGTGAATGACTCCAGAAGTGGCATTGAATGCAAAGGCCTTACCCAGGCTTTAAAAAGAAAAATTGCACCAAACAAAAAAGAATGTGAGTTTCTGCCTGCAAATTGCTCAACCACGACCAAGCTCAATTTGGAATGTGGTAATGAGATCGATTGCCATGAGGAAGGTGGGAGGAGGCTAACAACCTAGAATTTACTGACGGCAAAAGATTGACACTGGTGGACAATCCTGAAGTGGCGTTGAATGAAGGGAGGAATTCTCCAACACAGGGTTTAGACCCTGTTAAATCCCCAGTGGAGAAGAGACTGAGGCTGCTTGGATAGTTGGATGGCACAAAAATCTGCCGTAGCCAAGAGGAAGTGGTGAACGCGGACTGTTTTTGGGTGAGCTTGCAGGGGCATATATCACCGCAAGTGGTAAAGCCAATAAATGAACCTGACCTACAGCCAGATGCGAACGAGTCATCCACCGCCACTGGTAGGGCGCTGACCTCCCTGAGGGGTGAAAGTCCAGGGTGTGAGGTACTTGCCATCAAAGCAAAAATTAAACCAACTTGTCCAATCCTTGATGTGACGGTAACTCCACTAAAAAGGGATGGTGAAGGGCATGACGTGCCTGGTCGAGATTTGGAATTGGCTCGCTTGGCAGAGGGGCCAGGTGAAATGCCTGACACGTGGCTCTCACCCTGTCCCCCAGCAATACCTATGTTGCTGGTTGCAAAAACGGTGCTATCAATAGAAAAAACACCCCTAAGGACACAATCTTTGAAGGCAGTTCCTAAAGAAATATCCTCCTCTATTTCCTCATTTGAGGATTCGGTTTTCTCTCCACGGTCTTCTAAAGGCCCCATGCTAATCCTAAATTCGACAGCCTTGAATTCTCAATCCAACATGATGGCAGCTTTAACTACTGCACTGTCTACGAGATAATAAATGGAAATGTGATGGACCACTCTCCTCTCCTAGCCTTGATCAATTCAAAACTGATATATATTGAGGACTTCATTAGGTCGCTAAAAGCTAGAGTCGATCAAGACACTGAATGCTCTACGCGGATTCACCAAAACCTTATAACATCACTCAATATGGAAAGAGAGGGGAAAAGAAACGCTAGCTGGACTTTCTACTTGAGCTCTTACAAGTGAAGGCCTCTATCCAAGTACAAAAGGCCAGGAGGCTATCCATGGGCCCGCCAGAAGTGTCACACCTGATGTCTTTGACTAGCAATAAGTCTGTCCAGCATGAAAATAAGATATCGAGGACGGATGAGGCTCTACCGGGAAGCGGAATTGGTGTTGACAAGGAAATCCCAAAAGAGGAGGCTAGCCCTCCAAATGAAATCACAATATAACAGGATCCCAGTGACAGACCGGAGATCAAGGAGGTGATGAATGTCCAAAATAGCCCGACCCATACACGAAAGGAAGGGGCATGCCTAAAGCCTTGAATAATTTTCGAGGTAGCGAGGCAAAGGGGCCATGCTCACGATGCCTTTCCAATCTTCCAGAAGAGGAAAAAACACAAGATGCTGGAAGAAGCTAACATAGTGGAGGCAGCTGACCATACGACAAAAAACATGACAGCAGTCAAGCAAAAACAAAGATGTAACGGCTCCAGGGCGTTTTTAACAAATTTAACTATGCTGCCCATGATTTGAAATGTAAGAACACCAAGAGAGGTCTCCCGAAGAGCCTTAACAAACAGCATGGACCTTAGAGAAAATATTAAAATGGAGGGTCGTCTCTCGTCCCTACCAGAGCTAGAGTACAGCTGCAAAGTGGCTGAGGAAATTGATCTGTCCTTATTTACAGCCCATGACGAGGATTTCCCTGATGAGGGGGACGAGCTGGACTCGAACCCACAGAAAGAGAAACGTTTGGTATTTCGGAGTGAGGGGACAGTAGAGGATCAAACCGAGCCGCATTTCTTAATGCTGGAAGAAAGGAGGCTATTGATCAGCGCAAACGAGAGCTCTGGGCCTACCCCCTTTGCGTGCAGAAAAGATGGGGAGGCAAAGAGAGCTCCAATGAAGGAGAGAAAGATGATGAAACAAGAGTCTATTGTCTTTATGAGATTTGAGAGCTGAGAAAGGAGAGTAGAGCCCTCATAGCACTACAGGGATGTGAAGGTACCCCTCAAACTAAGGCTGCAAAGGCTTATACCCCTCATTGATGGGTTGATTTTGAATAGATCTAATGTGCTGAAGTTGTTCCATCACGTTCCCTCGTTCCACTTCCTCCATCCAGGGGGCATAAGAATTGTGGAATTTACAAACGAGAGAAAGATGGACAGAGTGATTTTGCATCTATCATCGAGAGGGGCAAAAACCTCTCCGTTACAGCTAGTCCATTTACTACAATCATGGGGATTTGATTTAACTGAGCTGCCAACCAAGGAAAGGCCTTTGGAGGCTAGGCCCTGAACACAAACAGAGATGAGAGATAGATATTTAAATGCAAAAAGAGGAAGAAAAGAAAGGGTCAAGTGTGAGAGACTCTTCATAACCCTGGGTAAACACAAGACATGGACAGTGAGAACGAAATCTCAGAAGAGGACGGCCCTATATCCAAATGGGATGGTCCGATAAAAATAACTTTTAAGGGTAGTACTATGGGAAAGCGGACCATAAAACCCTCGCAAACAAAAGGTGAAAAGGGAGAGAGGAGAGATTGGGGGTGGTGTGGAAATATCATGATCGAAAAAGTGCAAACTAACAGCGAGAGAAGGGATGGACCTTAGGCTTCTGGAACACCAGAGGTTTCTCTCACTTGGCAGGTGATCAAGATATAACTTCTGGAAACATGGATATTATTTGTTTACAAGAGACATGGTTAGTAAGGGCTCCAATTTATGATCAGTATAGCGCCTATATTAATCCAGCTAAATGTGGAATGAAAGGGAGGCCCTCTGCTGGTCTCTTGGCCTTGGTAAAAAAAACAGAAGAGGACTTTCAGTGGTGGACTTGCTATGCCCAAACCCATTTATAAAGGCTACATGTGTAAGAGTGGGTGGGACCTCTCCAGCCCGATGGTCATGGTTTCTAACTGTGAACATCTATTGGAATGCAGTGGGGATCGAAACAAATGAGCTCCTGCAGGCATTCATTGATGTCATCAACGAATGCCATAGCCGACATAATGCGGGAGGAGACCTAAATGCACCTTGCTTGTCTAACAAGGGAGTGAGGATTGATGAGGAGGAGAGACAAAAGGGTAGTAGAAACATGAGACCATTGGCATGTCTGGATTTAATAAGAGCTAAAGAGCTGTGTATGCTAAATGGACAATGTGAGGGTGATCGCCAGCCGGGTCTAACCTGGACAAACGGGGTATGCTCCTCCATTTTGGATTATGTATTTGTATCTTCCTCTTTAGACAAAAGAGTAACATCTCTGAGAATGTTTCCAAACAAAATAGCGATCACGTCCTCCTAAAGTTGTCCTTCAAAAGGTGGGGTGTCAAGAGAAGGAATAAAGTATGGCAGCATGCCATAGAAGCAACCGAGTAAGACTCAAGCCATCCTATGTTAGAGCCCTAGATACAGAATGTATTGGTGAGACCAATAAATACGAGGAATCATTTTCTGCTCACAGGGCTTTCACCATTTTATTTCTAAAACAGCTATTTATTGTCACAGACTAGACAGTTCTAAAGGCGATAAGGGATTACTGGCTTTGTTGACAGCTGAAAGCTGAGGATTACTCAGACTTCAAAAAGGGCAGTAGGTGCTCTCCGTTAATAAGAAAAGCCCTTCCATAGAAAGACACCATGGAATGAATGCAAGGAATATTGTTGGGTCTATCAAGCAGATGGACATTATACACTATCTTTGTAATTGAATGAGTGAATAATTCATCTTGGTCAAGCAAGATACTGATTAACAGAGAGAGTGAGAGTGGTCAGTTTGCACCATTTTGAGTATGTGTTTACATGTAGTGTTGTGCTCTATTACTCTGCTGTGTTGAATTTTGTGGAGTATGCTGATATATGCTAGGTGCGTTGTGTGCACACAACAAACGTGATCACATGTTAGAGGCAACAAATACTCACATTCCAAACAATCCCCTTAAATCCCAGTTAACAATGCCCAAGTGTGTGCTGTGTATTTTGAAATTCATTATTTGTAGTTCAGCTGATACTGAGAAACCTTGCCACATATCTTTAATTCTAGTGCATGGTTCATTCAGTGGCTAAGGCTACAGCAATGCTATGCATGATGCACAGGCAATCTAAAACCTGCTCAGAAATGATGAGCACTAACTTTCAGGTGGTCGTGAAGTACAGGGACCACTATCAGCAACCTCCAGTTTAGAATGAGTCTATCCGTCTCCAGCATTCATTAAGAAAATACAAGATGAAATAGGGAAACAAACAGGGTTTATTAGCTAAAACACAGTTCATAAGAATGGCTGTAAGATTTGTTCTTGCTTACCCTTGCTTTAACATATTTCTTGAGCGCAAATATGAAAAGAAAAGGAAGAAAACATTGAGAATATAAAGTGGTTAGTTAGAAAGGAAGCAAGAGGGGACAGATTAAAAATAGAGGAGAGAATACAATCAAACAGATCAAAACCTCTCAGTGAGCTCAACAGTTAACACAATGTGATTGCTACTCACTGAGCTGAAGACATGACTACTGCATTTATCTTGAAATCATTTAAACAAGAATGTGCCCTAGAGTAAGAATATTTATAATAAAAAGTGTTAACAACATGTTTGCATTGAGCGCCGTCCAAGAATCCAGAGAACAAGTATATACATTTATCAAAATCATAATCTTATAAAGAAACATGTATACACCTTTGTTTCATTCACAATAACAGAGACTTATATTATTACTCTTAGGCAAAAAAAAGGTCACACGAACTCCTCATATTCATTTCATCATTATATTCTCCTTAACCTGCGGATATCATTCTTTCCCTGGAGAATTTACTTCCAAAATCTGATAACACGCTATTTTTTTTGTGTTTGAGGATCTGATATATCATCATGTATTCATTTTCCTAAGTCAGACCAAGGTCACGGAAATCTCCTAAGTGGCTTATTCTATAGTTTAGAGGCAGGCCCTTATTGATCACCTTGCTGAGTACTGCAAATACATCCTTCCAATAATCTCCCACCTTTGGAATTTCAGAAGACCATTTAGCCAATCCTGTAGATGTTGATATATAATAGAAACAAACACAAATACAGAATCAGGGATATGTTGGTGTGAGCAGAGCCAGGTGTGCTTCTCAGGACATTAATTTAATTAATATATTTCTCTACCAATGCCTGCATTTTCCCATTTCTGAAGTATTTCTTCAATCCAAAGTAATCCAACCACATAACATGGTTGGTGCGATGTTGAGATGCTTATCTTTCTGATTGCGCTGAAGCAAATAACACACTATCACAGTATTTATATTTATTTTTGGTCATTAATTATGTAAACCCAAGGCTACAAAAAAGAAACAAAAAGCCAATTTGTTTTCCGAAGTGATTGAAAAGGCTTGAGAACCTCCTCACCTTGGGATCCTTTATCTGTCCACACAGTTTAGACCTTGTCCCTCACCAAGTAAGGATTAAATCCTGAATTAAAGTAGCAATGTGGGGTTGTCTTAAATATAGTCATTAAAAGTTTAACAGAAAAAAGGGCGATTTGATATGGCGAGACAATACACAATAAGTACTAATAACATTACAAAGAGATCTGTAATCCTAAGCATCCTCAGTTATGTAATGTGGATGCATTATTGAAGGATAACCACCTTAACTTGGTTAATCCTTTCAGCAATTGTAGGTGGAGTGCATTTTTGTCCTTTTACCTTTGCATTATTCTTCAGCTTCATTCTTTAGCATGTGAATCCATGAAAGATACCAATGCTAGAGACCAGGAGTTAAAGGTAGCAACTTGTTCATTTTCTCCAATATAGGATCTTTCATGGATCCACATGCTTATTGAATATGATTATACAGCAGTAAATATACACAAACAATGGGAGGCGGTGCAGCTCTTTAGCAGGAATTGAACTCACCTCTGGAACACTCATCTCATGCACATAGGTTGTGGAGCACTGTCTGGCCGACACAGGACTCCTCCCTGATATCCCTAACAATGCAGTATCGATTGACCTCTACGTGGCTGCCCACTCAATTCATGGCTAAGCTTTGTGGTCTGTGTTTCAGTCCACCACATACTTTGGCCAACTGAAGATCAAGTTAGTTCATGAATCATATTAGGCTACCCTTGATCCATTACTCAGCTTCATGGTCCATCTTTCAGTCCAGAGTCTACTTTAGCCAACTGAAGATCACTATACTCCATGGATAATACAAGTATTCCCTCAACCCATAGGTCAACTTCGTGGTCCAGGTTTCCGTACAGCGCCTTTGTTGGCCAGTTAAGGAGCACTTGATCTGTGGCTCAACTTTTTGTGGACTGTATTTCAGTTCACAACCTATTTTGGCCAACTGAAGACTAGCATAGCCAAAGGCGTCACTCAGCCTTATTGTACATCTTCCAGTGAGCATTGTACTTTGGCCAGCTAAAGACCACTCCATCGATGGCTCAGCTTTGTGGTCCGTCTTACCATCCACCACCTGCTTTAGCCATTTGGAGACCAGAATAGTGTATGGATCGTAGTATAAGCCATGGTTCTGGACGAGTGCGCTCTTGGACTTCCTGGCAGGGGCCTGTTGGCCAGTTGATGGCAGTGTGAGATGCAACCGGAGAGACATCTGGAAATGTAAGATTTATCTAGCCTTGCCCTCGAGGTCCGAATGCAACAAAGAGCTGTGATCACTTCTGGAATTCTTTTGTGCAAGTTACATAAAACTTAATGGCATTACCGACATCGAGCGAGTGCAAGGCTTGCTCCGCTGGAGTAGAGGGAGAGCATAAAAACACGGGTAGCAGCAGCGGTTCATCTGGGTAAAAATCTGACGGGACGTTTAGCATGAATGAACGGTTCGTTCGCAGAATGACCTTGGACTGGTGAAAAGTCAGGCATGACAGCTTGTAGGATAATGCTTGCAGTTCCCCTACTCCCCTGGATGAAGTAATGGTGACTAGAAATGCTGTCTTCCAGGAGAGGAATTTAAGTGGAGCACAATGTATAGGCTCAAATGGAGGGCTCATTAATTTGGAGAGGACCACATTTAGTTCCCAAGCTGGAGCCGGGGTTCGTACAGGGGAGGGATGCTCGGAACAGTCCCTTGAGGAACTCTTGTATTAGTCTTTGTGACCACAGAGTAGGCTGGTCTGTTGTGCTTATGTAGTGGGTAATGGCTGCAAAATGCCCTTTGATGGACGAGTGCTCCAGACTTGCCTTAGCTAGGGGCAGGAGGTATGGAAAGATTTCAGCAGCATGGATTTGGAGTCAGTTCTGCTGCTGGGATGCACACCAAATTGTAAAATGCTTCCATTTGTGCATCTATCAGTTCACAACATTGGTTCTGATTCTGACGGAGACTCTCCACCATCGCCAGGCTGTCGAATCAGAAATTGCGTGTATGCATTCCACATATTCCTGTCGTTACACCGACCACGGGTCAGTGACCCCCACCCACTCTCCTTATCGTTTCAGTACAAGATGTACTTTTCGTGTGCTTGGGCACCATCTTAGTATAACCTAGCAGACCCAGTAGTGGATCTGGGTCAATTGTCTGGCCAGTGATGCCACTGATTGTATTGAACACCTGGTCCCAGAAGTGTTGCACAGCCAAGCAATTCCAAGCTAAATGGAGAAAGTCTGCTCGCTCCATGTTACATTTTGTACATTTCCCTGAAGTGTCCGGGAAGTACTCCTTAAGTTTAGCCGGTGTGTGGTGAAACTGATATAAGTATTTAAAACGTATTATTTTAAACCTTGCGTTGATGGCTCACTTTCCAGTACCTTTGCAGCAGTATTCCCACATTTCCTCCGATATCTCCCTTCCTAGAGCTTTCTCCCATTTCTTCTGTGGTGAGGGCCCGTCCCCTCCTCTTGATTTTATGCACATGGAGTATGGACTCGATACCACCCTTTGGCCATGGGGTCCCCGCAGCAGTCTATCAATATTTGGGATACTGGACGTTGTTCAGGGAAAGCAGCAAGCACCCGGCACAGACTTACCCTCAGTCTGTAGTACAAAAATATATCTGATAGTTACCCTCCCTCCCGCAGTCCTTTTAAATATCCCCTCAGGAAAAGATCCCCAAAATGCGTTAGACCCAGCCTCATCAGATTGACAAAACCCTTCTCCCATGTGAGGGAATCCCTGGGATGTGTAATATGGGGACTCTGGGGGAGTAGAGGACCTCCTGCCGCATCTTATGGTCTATGCGAGTCTAAGCCTTGCATGTGACTTCCACCATGTTCCTTGCACAGTGTATTCTTCTCAGTGCAGTGAGGACGACCGACCGCAGCAGGGCCGGAACGCTAGGGCCCTCTCTATCTCCACATGCCTTCTATCCCTCTGTGTGTCATACGAATACTGAAGAAACCCAGGTTGCGCCACTTTATAGTAGCTCTCAAATTCAGACAATGCCAATCATCCCTACTGTATAGGCGCGACAAGCTTGTCCCAGGATACCCTAAGTTGCTTACCCGCCCATATAAACTGAGAGATTGCTGATTTCAGGGTGTTAAAGTAGTCACCCAGTACTACTATCGGGGCATTCAAAAAGAAAGAGAAACCTAGGGAGTAGTGTCATCTTGATGACGGATATCTTTCCATATTGATTAAGGGGCAGGTTTATCCATTTTGACATGGATTCCTGTTCGAGGAATCTCATGTAGTTGGTATCGAAAACCACCTTATTATCCCCAGCTATGTTGATCCCCAAGTATCGGGTTTGGACCATCTGCCACTGGAATCCCCACTCATCCCGATATTGCTCCCCCGTTTCCGTTAATGGGAAGAGCACTGATTTAGAAGCATTTACCTTTAGCCCAGAGAGCTCCCCAAAGTGCAGAACGTCTCTCATGATTGGATCAAGGTTAACCCTGGGGTTCCTAATAAACAACACCATGTCATCCGCGTATAGCAATATCACTACCCTTTGGGTGTGTAATTGGATCCCTCGGTACAAGTGTAAGTCCCTGATTCTTTCTGCCACAAGCTCTATCGCCAGTGCAAACAGCAGTGGCGAGAGGGGTCACCCCTGTCGTGTATCCCTCTCTAGTGCTATCACCGGGGTCAGGTGGCCTTTAATCCTGACCCTAGCCACCGGTTGAGTGTACAGAAGGGAGATCATGCCTATGAATTGGTCCCCCATCCCCATGTGTCGCATGACTGAAAACAAAAACGGCCATTCAACTGAGTCGAACGCCTTAGTGGCGTCTAATAAGGAAGCAACTATAGCGTCTTTATGTTGCATTGTCCTAATCAACCCAAACATTCTCCTAAGGCCATACGACGTGGATCCCCCGGGCTTGATTAGCCCGCACCATTGACTGCATCTTGGACAAGAGCCAGGATGCTAGGACTTTTGCCAGAATTTTATTATCTATATTGATTAGGGAATTGCTCGGTAGGAAGAGCAATCAGTACTGAGCTTGTCCAGTTTCAGCAACACCACCACCATTGCCTCCTTTAATGATTCCGGGAGATGTCCCTCTTCTAAGCTATGATGAAACATTGCCAACAGGTGAGGACCCACTCTGTTGGCATAGTGTTTATAAAAGTCTGCCGTAAATCCATCTGGCCCTGGCGTTTGGCATTAAGGCCATCTGGCCCTGGCGATGGCATTCACCTCCTCAAGTGACAAAGGATGGGATAATTGTTCCCTTTGCTCTACCGTGCACCAATATAGGGGTATCTGGTCCAGATAGCTATCAATGTCTGCTTGGGATGCCCTAGTTTCGGAGGAGTATAACTGCTTATGAAACTGAAAGAATTGCCGCACTATCTCTGTGTCTTCAAACCGATCCCTACCAGTCTCGTCAACTATTGCCTGAATCCTGCCTCGATGGTCTTCCATCTTGGTTGCCCTCGCCAGTGTCCGGCCCGGAAACTGCCCCTCACCATACTGACGGATCGCCGCCTGGCCCCTGATATATTTCAGTTCTCTAAGTGCCAATGCCTGGAGCTTCTGTAGATGTAGCAGAATCTCTGCCTGCTCTGGGTTTGTCTGGGTGGGTGAGGCCTCCTGCAGCGCACATATATTACTTTCTTTGGCCTCCAGCTCCCTTCTGATCTGTCTGAGAATCACCACTTCCTTAGATAAGCATTCCCATCTCATCACGCATTTAAAAGCTTTCCCACAATGTCCCCGGAGATTCCACTGATCCCACGTTAATTTCCAAAAAGTTGTCTATAGCCATTGTCAAACTCTCCCGAAATATCTTGTCTGTAAGGCCCTCACATTTGAATCGCCTCTGCTTCGTCCGATCTGATAATCCCACTTCTAATCTTGCCGGGGCCTGATCTGATATGGTCCACGCTAGAATCTCCACCTCTTCTACCTGCTCCAGCAATGTTTGCAATACCAAGAAGAAGTCTAAGAGAGACGCCGAGTTGTGGGGTGCTGAGTGGCACGTGTATTGCCGCTTATCCTGGTTTCTCACCCTCCATACATCTTCAACCGCCCAAGTAAGAGCCATGCCCTGTAGCGTGTTAGTCCATTTAATCCCTGACCCTTGGCTGCCCCCTGTCCGGTCGAGTGCCGACTGCATGACTGCATTGAAATCGGCAGCCCACACAATCTCCCCCAATGGCAACCCATCCAGCTGACAGTCAATCCATTCCAGCGTATCTAAGGTGTCTTGATTCAGGTAGTAATAGTTGATTAATGTGTACAATTTCCCCTGGATAGTGCCCTGAACCACCAGCACCCTGTCTTCCCCATCTTTGATGGCCTTTTGTTGTTGAAATCCTACGTTACTATTTATTAACTTGCCTACCCCTCTTGAATATGAGGAATATGATGACAAATATCTGTGGCACCCCCAACTCCTCCCTACTTTGGACTTCGACTCTGATGTTAAGTGGGTTTCCTGTAGAAACGCTATGCCAATTTGGTGCCGTTGCATATACAGCAGGACCTTCCGGGACTCTTTGGGAGAGTTTAGGTCCCTGACATTCCAGGTGCAAAAGTTAAGTGTAGCCATCAACCTCCTTCAGAGCATTGGGTCCCCATGGGTCCAGTCTCTTCAGATGGATGCTCCTGCCATTCCACTGTGGACTTACCCAATAAACTCTGCTTGCAGCGTTTGTAATAGGATGGACATGATACTGGCTTGCAAAATGTGCTGTTCTGGTGTCACTCAGTGCGATAGTAGTGAGACGTGTATAGCAATTTACCAACCCACCCCCACCGACAACCCCAGTTCGTCAGTGCCATGTTGTCACCCCTCTCGTTCCCCCGTCAACTAGCCCCTCCTTACCCCCCACCTACCCTCCAACTTGTCAACGTTGTTCCCCCCACTGTCGCCCACTTAACTTAAGCTTCCGCTTGAGGTACTGCTAGAGAGCCATCCCTCCTAACACACCTTAAATTATGTGGTGGCCTCCCGACCCCCTTAATCCTGATTCTGATCGACATTTAGTACCAAACCATGTCAAAGGATATACATTCCGAGGCATGCTGTCACCCATTGTTGCCCCTTGCCGGGGGCTCCTTGGGAGTAGTTCCAGGAAGGCATTGGCTTCTTCCGGCGTCTGAAAAAAGATTGCTCTCCCCTTGTGCTCAATGCGTAGGTTGCCCGGGAATAACATGGCATATCGAATACCTCTGTCTCGTAGCTGCTTCTTGACTGTGGTGTAAGTTCTTCTTGAGGCCTGCACTTTATCCGAAAAGTCTGGGAAGACTCTGATTGTGTTACCTTTATAAGTCACTCAGTCCTTCTCTCGGGCCTTGCAGAGAGCCGTATCTGATCGGACGGGGCAGCGTTCCTGGGATCGGTCTCCTCCCGCTCGGTATTCAGTGCAGTCTTTCCACGATGTACATCTGCGAGAATACATCTGAACCCAGCGCCTCCTTCAGCATCTCTTCCACAAGTGGTTCCATGTTCTTCTGCTCCACCGACTCCAGGACACCAACAATTCTGGGATTATTCCTCTGTGACAAGGATTCTAAGTTGTCCTGCTTGTCGGTGAGGTCCCTTAACATGCGTTGTACTACCGACATATCCCTGGTCAGTGATGTTGTTCTGTCTTCCACGCCTGACACTCTCCCTTCAACTTCATCTAGTCGTTCCCCATGTTTGTCTAGACGCACTTGCATGTGGTCGACCTTGGATGGTGGCCTGCAACTGGTTGAAAATTACCTTAATGTCCTGGAATGCGCCATCTGGGTCCTGGGACGGGGACACAGAGGGTTCCTCCATTGGTTTATAGCTTTCTGACTGTGACAGTGATTCGAAGTGGAGTTTGGATTGCTGCTTGTTCTCTTTGCTGGATTTGGGCATCTCCCCAGTTCTGGAGCCTGCTTGCGAGTATTTAGGTGATACTTATGTCTAGCCTTGGGCCAGTGGATTTCCACCCCCAGCTCCTGCGGATAACACTCTCTGTGTGCCTCCTCCAACTCCTGCCGGCTGAGTGTGGTCCTTTCTTAGGTCGTGAGCCCAGGAGGCGCTGCGCTCTATGCTCCGCAGGGACTCTATTGTACCTCTGCCTTTGAGCGCAGGGCCTTCTGTGAAGCAATAAATGGTGGAGACATCCCTCTTGTTATTGCTGATCCTTGTGGAGAGCCTGTATCATGGTTCTGCTGCTTGCAGGAATGACACACCCTTACAAAATTACCTTAATGTCCTGGAATGCGCCATCCGGGTCCTCGGACGGGGACACAGAGGGTTCCTCCATTGGTTTATAGCTTTCTGACTGTGACAGTGATTCGAAGTGGAGTTTGGATTGCTGCTTGTTCTCTTTGCTGGATTTGGGCATCTCCCCAGTTCTGGAGCCTGCTTGCGTGTATTTAGGTGATACTTATGTCTAGCCTTGGGCCAGTGGGTTTCCACCCCCAGCTCCTGCGGATAACACTCTCTGTGTGCCTCCTCCAACACCTGCCGGCTGAGTGTGGTCCTTTCTTAGGTCGTGAGCCCAGGAGGCGCTGCGCTCTGTGCTCCGCAGGGACTCTATTGTACCTCTGCCTTCGAGCGCAGGGCCTTCTGTGAAGCAATAAATGGTGGAGACATCCCTCTTGTTATTGCTGATCCTTGCGGAGAGCCTGTATCATGGTTCTGCTGCTTGCAGGAATGACACACCCTCCCACTCCAATGTTCTCACTATGGGCCACCTCACGCGGCCGCGCCTGGTTCAGGCTCCAACCCAATATTCAATCCTATTTGTTGCCCTTTACTGCTGCTATTGTCTTTTTGCGTGATCCCGGGTAGTCACAGGATGGTCAGGGTGCCGGCTCCACCGGGTTCCCCCTGAGTGTTGCCTATTTGCTGTGGAGAGCGGGCAGCCTCTCTGTGCACTATGCTGCAGTAGGTCTACAAACCTTGGGTGTGTCTGCCGTTGCTCCCTATACGGCGGGTTGTCGCTCCCCGGCCTTGCTCGTTGGCCCGTTCTGTGACGCAGGCCAAAAGCATCAGTCGTCGATGCTTCTGTCGGGTCCGAGCTCTCATGAGGACTTGCAAAGTCGGCATGCGTCCTCCACACTGGTCAAGGACAACATTGAATGCAGCCAGCCCTTATCAACTCCCTGAAAACACCCACTGCTCTTTCCTAGGTTTCTGCAAGCCTTTATGGTTCCGGACCTTGAAAGCACAGTATTGGATAGAAATGCGCTCGTACGATGAAGGGTCACCCCAAACCAGACCTGGGGTGTTCAGTTACGTTAGAAATATGGATGTATGTCATTTATGTATGCCTTCTCTGCAGTGTCTCAGAAGTTACTGGACCAATTGTGGTATTGCTGTTGTCACTTACTTTTCCACCGCATCGCCAGTGACTTGATTGGGAGACATAGGGCCTCATTACGCGGTAGGTGGTAAGGGATTACCGGACCTGGTAAGGGCACCGGTGCCGGTAATCCCTTACCACCCTATTCTGAGGTCCCTTAGCGGGTCCCTTCCATAACGCCTGGTTTTACCAGGCGTTATGGAAGGGACCCGTTAAGGGACTTCAGAGCTAATTACGGTACAGCAAATTGCGGTACCGTTATTAGCTCCATGGGGGCTCGAATGGGAATGGGGAATGGTTCCCGGAATGGGGACTTACCGGGTCCTCCAAGGTTGGAATGACCCGGTAAGTCCCTATTTCGGACCCGGAATGTGGTAAGGGGGTAGCCATGGCGCTATTAGCGCCATGGCTACCGCCTACCGCGTAATGAGGCCCATAGTGTTTTGGGACCCGAGGGCTTATCAACATCCATTGTCTGCAATGCGGATCCAGGTCTTGAAAATGCAGCGCTAGTTAGCTGTGCGCAGATGTAATGAGGAATGGACCCAGTTCCTACCTGGAATAGTTCTTTACGCAAGGATAGCGGATGAATAGCTGTCATGTGTGTAGTTACTGAGTTATCACAGGACTAGATGTGGAGATGCAAGTGTTGTACGTCGTTCTTCCTTAGCACCAGTGGCTCCTGTTTGGGGGACGTAATACCCCGGCATCCAGAGGTCTCCCTTCATGTGTTATCTCCGACCTTACTCCCTGAGTCGATGCTTCACAGACCGGGTCTTTACTTCGTGCAGGTTTCGATTTGTGTCACAGGTGATCTGGCTTGGTTCCCGCCTCCCGATCGGTGATAGTATTCGCCTTCCCCACCAGGGTAAGGCTATTTGGTCTGACGCCTCCAAAATGGCCTCCATGTTTTGCTGATCCGACGTACAATATGGCGGCTGTTTGTGGGCCACCCAGGCCCCGGACAGGTGGTGTTCCCACATCGCACTCTCACTCCTGCGAGGCGCTCCCACAAGTAGAGCGCCCCGATGCCACTGCTCCTCAAGTGGCCCTGGCTGTGCTAGGTCACCTGTCTGGCGCTGATCCAGCGGTTTGGGACTTCACGCCTGAGCGCTGCAGCGCCGGCAGCCAACCACGCAGTCCTGCTGTTGTCCGGACCAGCATGGGGAGGGTTATCTGCACTTCCCCGCTTCTTGGTGTGCCAGCCTGATTTTCACGTGTCGGGTTTAATATCCTGACCACAGCTTATCGTCACAAATCTTGAGAGCGAGAGTCCGCACTCTGGTGGTCCGGACCTGCGCGCCCCCACTATTGGCTCTTTGGAGTATCTGACGTTTGGACTGCCAACACGGAGTCCGCACGACGGGCGTTGCAGCACTTCTGTGCAATGCCTCTTCCCTCTGCAGCAACAGCGAAGGATGGCCTCACACGCTCCCAGGGACTCCGAGCATAGTTCTGGTGCCCGCCAGTTGCCTGGGAGGTCATGCTGCCAGTGGTATCTTCTAACCTGCTCAGTTCGTGGGGGATGATTTTTCCTCTCTGCCGGATGTATTTGTATTTAATTGATTTATAAAGCGCCTTACGCCAAAGCGTGTTGGGGGCCTGGGTTGCTGCGGCAGGGCCTGTTGCCCTTGCAAGGTGTCCAAAGGTTTTGTGCTTCTTCATCACTCTCCCTCTCTCCTCCGGACTCCTCGGCCTGCATCAGGGGTCCACCCAGCTGCTCCCCAAATCCGATTCGACCCAGGGTTTCACTCTGCTTTGAGAGGGCATGTTCAGCAGCCTCATACTAGTTTCAACACTGCTCTCACTGTCGGGAGTGCCTCCGGATTTGATCCGGATCTTGAATGGGGTGCAGGAGCTCACGGCCATCTTGGCTGGGCTCTCAAGAGCCTTCGGGGGCTGGGCAGATCCTTGCAAAATGGTCTTCTTTCCAGCACCTATCGCATGTGTGTCCTTTGGCTGGGTACTCATGTGCATGTGACAGACCCCATCCACATTGCTGGCATTGCGTTGCGCCTGTTTGACCACTGCCCATTTTTCACTGGCTTACTTCCTTGCCACTTGTCAGCGGAGCACACCTCCTCTATTTTCTCCCTCTGAATGGGGGCTTCCAGCTTGAAATGCTGCCTGGATGCGTCCACGGCAGACGCTCGCATCTCTGCTAGCATTTGGGATCATCCTAATTCCAGGATCATTTCCAAGGTTAACCCTGGCTCCCTGAGGATCTGCTTCCTCAGTCTGACCGAACTGCAGCCCTAATCTCGTTGTCCTCTAAGTTGCCCAATGCACAGGAAAGTGCGATGTTCAGCAGCTTGCCATGCAAAGCGTCTAAACTCTCTCCTTCCTCCTGTCTCGCAGGTCTCACAGATCTCATCCAGAACAGTTCATAGACACTGTTAATCATGGGCATAAAGTACTCATTCAGTGCTACAACAGCGGCTGCATAAATTGGTCCCGGAGCCACAGAGTTTTGAACAACTCTTGAACTGCGGGGCCTGCTGAGTATAGCAAGGTCACCCATTTTGTTCTTTCATTTATCTCCACAGCCTCAAAATAAACTTTGAGTTGTCCACCCATGCTGTCCATTGGGGTCCCAGACTGGAAGGCGTTCCCACCACATCAAAACCACACAGTGGTGCTAGCTGTCCGTGTCGATCGTGCGCCCCCCCAACCGCCTGGGTGCCATCCCTGTCCACCCTCACGTCATGTGTGCACCACTCTATTCTGCGCATTCAATTTCACCGCCTGGCAGCCTGAGCGCGACGGGGAGCAAGCACAGACAGCCACGCCGGAGGAACGCCAGCAGCTGCAGGCTTTGACACAGAGCACTTCCTTCAGTCACCGCCAGTGGGCCCAGGATCAGCTAGGGCCTGTCAGCACAGTGACCCACATGATGGCAACCAGGCTGCTTGCGGGCACCCGGGCTGGGCCGTACACACGTTCCTCTCTGTTGGTAAACACACTCCACCGGGGCACGGGGGCCCGAACTCCCTGTTGCCAATGTTATATCCGGATTTGGGGCACCCGGGCTGGACACGCAACTACTGGGAGGCACCCAGCAGGTTCAGGTTTGCTGCGTTTACGCAGCTCCAATCAGGGCAGAGTAGCACGCTGCTACGGTCAGGATCACCAAACCGGGTCCAGGCACTGGGAGCACCCAGCACACTTAATCCTTGGCACTGTGATCACACAAGCCAAGGTTCACTCCAAGGCCGTGGTCACATGGCTCACACAGCACACAGTAATACACGGACACCAGATGGCCGCTCTCTGGTTCTCCAGTTGCACTGTGTGCACGTGCGCACTGAGGCCCCTTTTATTAACTCGTGTCATGATGAGCTCATGACACCTTCTCTTAAACGGGCAATACATTTGTATTAAAGGGACGACACCACAATGCCCTTTAAAATGTTTACAAAAGCAAAGCAACCCCCAGGGCCTCTTTGCAAATGACAAAGGGTGTATGGCAACACAACGGGGTCATTGCTGACTCTTTTATGCTTTTTATTTCAAGAGGGGCAGCAGCAGTTTGAAACGTGTACGTCTCCCTTCGATTTTTGTCCCTCAAACTAGGATAGAAATACTGTTATTTTTTTACCATTTCACAGTGACAGGCTCCTTTAAGACTCATCGCTGGGAAATGTGTTCCCAGCACCCACGTGGCTGCTGGCAGCCTATCATACATTAGTGTCAGATGCACCCACCCACCACTAATGCATGCAAGGAGGCGGCTGGCCAGTGCATCATCTGCACAGGCTCTAAGAAATGCAAAGTGCACACTTGCTGCATTGGCCGAATCATTTCTAAAATCACACAAGCAGAAAAAGTGCCTCGTCCATTCTGTGTATGTTACTTGTGTCATTCTTTGTGAACATGGCTCCAAATGTTGAGGTATTGCGTAAGTGTGCACACCATCCCCATTCATCCACCCCTGGCCTATTCATAGTGCTCTGGCATACCCCTAGGAACGCTAAGATTTGTCGGTCTTGGATTAAGTAACACAAGCTAGTGTTGCCAAACTGTGTGCGATAACTTCATGACGTTAACTAGCAGTAAAGCTGCGAATCCTTTTATGAATTTTATTTATTTATGTATTTATTTAATTATTTGTTTCATCCGCGCTGGAGCCCACAAATACCTCTGCAGTCCCTTTGTGAGACCTCGAAATACCATTTGTGAGTTTGGTGCAATTTACACATGAATACGTTCATACTTTTGACAGGATTACGTGAAAAGTTAAACATCTGCATCTTTGATGGACAGGTCTCCCTTATATCCCATCAGCAGACGTTAAGTTTGAAGTTCTCTTAAAACGAATCCTTTTAGATTCAGAAGCTATGCTGCAGTTTTGGGGACATGCAGCAACAATAATCCTACTCCCACTATTACATTTTGCACCAACGAATATCAAAAGTGGAGTGCAGAGCATCAATAGGGCTCAGTTATATTCTGTACAGAAGTACACGGATGTACCAATTTGCATGTATCTACTTCATGTTCATATGACATTTAGTTAATGTAATATATGGTATAATATGAACAGGAAGCGGTATGCGAAGTCTATGCGTATTTTGGAAAGTGTTTACCATTGACTGCTCCAGAGGAACAACTTGCTGCAGATGGATCATCCGAATGCTGTTTGCGTGACCTTTCAAGGCATTTCCCAGAGCTCCTTTCGGCTGCAAAAAACATACAAATGCATATTTGAGAAATTCGATTTTTCCAAAGAATGCCATTCAGTTGTCAAGTTTCAGGCTACAGTAAATGAGTAACAGAAATATATATGTGTTTTGCTTTATAAATAAATGTAAAAAATGGTAGCGTATGTTGCTTTGGACATGCACAGACACGGGAAAGAGGCCTGTGATCGCCTGAGAGAAAGAACGACGTGTTAATGTGACATGCTGTGCTCCGAGCAATGTTCCAAGCAGATCAGAGGGGGAGTGATTACATTCGTGTGCCGATCCAGTGAAACGAGGCACTCCCATATGCCACCGCCGATTGGCATTCTGGCTGCATGTTACATTTCAATACAAAATAAGGTGGTATGTGGTGTAGGGTGGGTGGCCCTTTACCCATTGGCATTCAGCATGGCTTAGTTACCAAAGAGTATCGAACGGCCCACACTCATAACGTGTGTTTGAGAAACGAGTGGCTGTGAGGTCTGGACCTGGGAAACGTCCTATCAGAGCGCTGGGTACTGTGAACAGTCAGCATAGGCTTTCTACAGAGGGCATGCGTTTTTTGGGTACCAGTGCGCGTGCACGCTGTCTCCTTGTTGTTCTTTCTTCCACACGCACACACTTCAATACATGTACAAAAGCTCTGATTACTTACCTGTAATCTTCATTACTCCTAGTCCTACTCTTCCTCGTCACAGTACTTACTTCATGAGGCCCCCTGCCTCCGACACAGGACCTTCTTCTATTTCTTTAAATTCCTATAACTCCTCCCCCACATCCACGTCACTCAGTTTCATATTACCAAGCCAGAGCATGGGACCTTCCCCGCAGGGAGGGTGAGGATGGCCCTCAGTACTGTGATGAGGAAGAGTAGGACTAGGAGTAATGAGGATTACCAGTAAGTAATCAGAGCATTACCTCCACGTCCACTCTTCCTCGTCCCAGTACTTACTTCATGAGGTATACCAAAGCAGCAAAGGGGAAAAGATCCCAATGAGACACAGAGCTAAAAACAGTGCAGCAAACACACCCACAATAACTCTTAATTCACATCCCCACAGACAAAACTCCAACCACGAAGGAACCAACCCCCCCGAGTGGGAGAAACTGAACCCATAGCGGTTGATGAAAATCCCTAGACCAGCCAAGGCGGCAGCCATACAAATCTCTTGCAGAGAAAAACCCTCCTTGCATCGGCCCAGGAAGCCGCCAAACCCCTGGCGGACCGCCCCTGATCGTGCGCAGGCACAGGCAGGCCAAAAGCCACATAGGCCCTGGGATCACAACCCGGAACCATCGGAAAATGGAAACCACAGATGCGTTTTGCCCAGCCCCAGCCGGACCACAAGCAATCAGAAGACTATCAGATTGGTGGAAAAAAACCTAGCCAAACCTAGCCAAATACTCCAACACGTCCCGCCGGACATAATGTTAAGCCAAGCCACCTCCTCATGCATTCTCGGATCATGAAAGAAGTCAGGGAGAACCAGATCCTGAGAGGTGTGAAAACCGAGATACAACTTAAGGGAGGAACTTCGGACCACACCTCTGCAGCACCGAGTCTGGCAGCACCCTCAGGAAAGGAGGGTGACATAAGAGAGCCCCAATCTCTCCAAGCCTACGGGCAGAAGCGAAGGCAATAAGAAAAGCAGATTTCAGTGTAAGATGTTTGATATCAATCTCGGAAAAGGGCTCAAAAGGAGGCCCTTGAAGGAACCATAAGGGGAAGCCCTTTATCAGCATAAGGACGGGAAGAAGAAAAACCCTGGAGCAACTTCCCCACCAACACCTCCCCATCCAAGTGACCATCAGAGTCCCCCAAAAGCAATTTCATGGAGGCCTACTGAGAGCGAAGCCTGGGAAAAAAAAAAAAACTTGCAGGCCCCTGTCAAAAGCCCTTCTGGAGGAATCGAAGGATAGCAGAGAGGCCAGAACACAGGCAAGGGATCCCAGACCACCCATACCAGTCTCGGAAATGGCCTCAATGCCTGCCGAACACGTTCAGAGTGGAGGGTCTAAGAGCATCCATTATGTACTCAACTACAGGATCTGAGAACCCCTGAGATATCAACCTAGACTGAGCAATAGCCACACTGCCCATTGCATCCAGTGGAATTCCAACCGCAGATCCCCTTGAAGGGGACACGGCCACCTGGGAATCAGCCAAGGTTCCTAGGACCGAAGCTCCAACAGAGAGGGGAGCCAACACCGGCGGGACCAGAACTGAGCTAACAACAACACAGTCACCCTGGACACTCTGATGCGCCAAACCACCCGGGGCAGAAGGGGAATAGGCAGAAAGGCATAAAGGAAAACCCCAAGGCCACTTCTGCTGAGGCCGGGGATGCAAACAGGTCTAGAACCGGGGACCCTAATCTGACACAGGTCACTGCAAAGACCTGGGCCAACAGGACCAGTTCCGCCGAGGAGTGAAAACCGGCGTCTGAGAAGATCCGCTTGAACATTGTCCACCCTTCTGATACGTGCGGCCACCAGAGACACCAGATGAGATTTCTCCCAGGTGCCTATCAGCGCTGCCAGAGCATTCAAGGAACGGCCGGAACCCCTTTTGCAGTTGACATATGCCAAGGCCGTCGTATTGTCCGATCGGATCAAAACCGCCGACCGTCCAGCAACTCCTTGTAGTACACCAGATCTTGGACAATGGCACAACTCTTGCCAATTGGATGATCGCCGGCTCTCCCAAGATCTCACAACCCTTGAGCTGAGAGGACCCCCAATGTAGACCCTTTCTGCTGGCGTCGGTAGTAAGAGAGGCCACAGGAGGATGGACCATGCACACCTCAGCCTGTAGACCTGAAACCCCCCGCCACCACAGCAGGGAGACTCGCAGCGCTGGGGACACTGAAAACAGAACAATGAAAGCTGAGACATCGGAAACCAGTGGGAGAGAGTATAAGACACCAGGGGACATAACCGAAGACGGGCTCAAGGAACCAAAAAAACGCAAGACGCCACGTGCCCCGTAACTTCAGCAACAGGCGAGCCGAGACACACTGCCTTCTGAGAACCCAGCCCAGACCAGCCAGCAAGTGCCCCCCCTGCACAACATCCAGAGTACGCTCTCCCCAGACGTCCGGACAAGCAGTGCAGGGTCTTGAGACCCATAAGCAGTTGACACATCCTAGAAGGCATAGGGACCAGGAACACCCGCAAGTAGAAAACTTGAACCTGAACAGGGAGAGGAACGGGCAAGGTGGTAACCCATAACAATCGTTCGGAGAGAACGGATCCCATGGCCAACTACTTGGACCGTGAGCTGGGTACCAAAGTCCTAACCATGCAAACCTGGACAGGAGGAGGCAGGAACTGCAACTGATGCCCCCCTCCGGAAGGAGCCCATTACCCAGGAAGCCGAACCCCACCGGTCCCATACACCTCAGAGAAGATAGAGACGAGGAGCCAGGGAAAACCACCAGTCACTGCACTTGCACCAGAGGAAAATCACAGGACGTTGAAGCATGCCTGCGCCACAATATAACAGCATGCTTGTCAGCCCACAAAAAGATCCGACTTATCAAAAGGAAGATACAGGACAGCCCAGAAGTCCAGCAGACCAGGCCCCCCCCAGCCGACAGAGGAGCCACCAGGCTGGCGTCAAAAGGGCAGAGTACTGTCAAAGCAGGGCAAAGCAATCCATCCCAGATAGCAGACATCAAAGGCAACCCCCCACCTGGGGTATTCCTACACTGGAAAAACCCACTGAAGTGACATCCCCCTCCACCGGCACCAGGGGCTCTGAAAACCCCTCTAAGCACAGACATGTGCCACCATGTGCCATATCACTTCCCACAAGTCTGAGAGGAGGCGTGAAAGCAACACGTCGGCACCGGAGGACCTAGACCCTCAAAGAAGAGACACTGGGAACCCTCTGAATGGCCATTACTTCCATGATGCATTTTCTATAATTCCATGCCGGACAAGGGAAAAGAAAATCATCTCCTTTGACCTTCCCTCGTGCAGTTCAGAGGAAGAGGACAGGACAAGGAGTCTGCGTCCATAGCTAGCACAGACCCAAACACACCACTAACTCGCCACATTACTGAGAGGTGGCTTGAGCCCTGTATCCAGTAGCTGGTAGCCCCAAGCTCTAAATCGTTCCAATGCGTCGGTCTAGGAAGGATGAAATGCCGAGTCAGCACCGCAGATACTCGAACCCGAAGTGTAGACTATGCCAGGCCGGTACCCGTCAGGGCGCTTGCAGACGCGTCCAAATCCACGCCGTTTTCACAGGCTGCACGAAAAGAATGCAGCCAACACCCGGTGCATCCTGGGCTGCGTGTGTCTAAGGAGCGGGTAGTATGTGACATGCCTGTGACAGAACAGAGCCCCCGCACTTTCAAAGACTCTTTGCCACCGTCACCCCACGACAAGAAGCAGAGAGGCCTCACAACAAACCTACCAAGTGCTTGCCATTATTTCCAATAAAGATGTGTATAGAGAGCACGAGGAAACGGCATGTTGAAGGAGTCAGGATGGCCATACAAGCAGGAGAGGGGAAAAATGTCAAGCACAGTCCTCCCCTCTCCTTACCTTCCACCAGAGAATGCAGCTAACATCCGGTGCATCCTGGGCTGTGTGTCTGAGGAGCGGGTGGTATGTGACATGCCTACGACAGAACAGAGCCCCCGCACTTTCAAATACTCTCTGCCACAGTCACCCCACGACAAGAAGCAGAGAGGCCTCGCAACAAAAGGGAAGACTTATCCCATGCTGCCAAGTGCTTGCCATCATTTCCAACAAAGATGTGTACACAAAGCACGAGGAAACGGCATGTTGAAGGAGTCAAGATGGCCATACCAGCAGGAGAGGGGAAAAATATCAAGCACAGTCCTCCCCTCTCCTTACCTTCCCCCAGAGAATGCAGCTAACATCCGGTGCATCCTGTGCTGTGTGTGTCTGAGGAGCGGGTGGTATGTGACATGCCTGCGACAGAACAGAGCCCCCGCACTTTCAAAGACTCTCTGCCACTGTCACCCCACGACAAGAAGCAGAGAGGCCACACAACAAAAGGGAAGGCTAGCCCATACTGCCAAGTGCTTGCCATCATTTCCAATAAAGATGTGTACACAGAGCACGAGGAAAAGGCCTGTCGAATCAAGATGGCCAAAACAGGAGGAGAGGGGAAAAACATCAAGCCCAGTCCTCCCCTCTCCTTACCTTCCCCCGGGCCATGCAGGACCCGGGACACAATGCTCACGCTGCGGTCCGGAGCCCAGCAAAGAACCGAGCAAGGCAATCCCGCTCAACTGTGACCCCAAGCCCCGCAGGTGGCCCAGGAGCAGCGCCGCACCTGAGGGAGCCGAGGGCCCCTCCACACAGCCCTCCCGAGGGGGCCAGCAATTGGTGCTCCCCAGTGCCCCGCACCACCGGGAAGAAAATGTCCAACCTGCCGGAGGCAGGAAAAATTAAACTGAGTGGCGTGGATGTGGGGGAGGAGTTATAGGAATTTAAAGAAATAGAAGAAGGTCCTGTGTCGGAGGCAGGGGCCTCATGAAGTAAGTACTGGGACGAGGAAGAGTGGACGTGGAGGTAATGAAAAGAAGATCTACATGTCTGTGTTCGCCAAAGTTCTCCAAGCGTTGTATATAGGCGTGGTGAGGAGCCCTAGTAGACAGCAAAGCCTTGGGTAGCTTCCTTGGGGGCTTGCCATAGCAGAGAAAAGGACGCCATGTTATTTTACTAGAAACTGCTCTAGAGATTAAGGATGTTCTAATAAGTTAAGAGGTAAAACTAAAACCACCGTTATTAGCCAAATACCGCCAGTTTTACCTCCCTCCACATTACAGGATCATACCTCTGTCTTCTGGTGATAAATACCACAGTCAGGAAAAGTCGCCAGATTAAGGGAGAATTAAAAAAAATAAGTGCCCATATGCTTTTCAGTTTTTACCTGTGCAGAGGGAAGTGGAAGCACTTCCCTTCAATTCAGAGAAATAACCTTTTAATGGGGTCTGGGGAAGGGGCTGACATTTCGGACACCACCATCTTTTCAAATAATGGAGAAAGGGTGAAATGTGATCCTTTTGTAGATTAAAAATATACAGCAGAGCCGTGTTATGCAGCAATACTTTATAGCATCTATTTCCATCATCGGGGTGGAAACGTATAGAAGAAATATAAAAAATACAGCAAGCAGCCTTTCCGGAACAATGCCAGCAATATTCTGGTAACAGCATTGCCGCTACCACTTTGGCAGAGGTAAAGTCATAATTGGTGGGATTTTCAGGAAACCATCAGGAAGAGGTAACCAGCTCTGGAGTTATTGCTTCAAAAATTATCTGCCCAACTCTATGAGGTCTTCGGTGCTAAAACCAGCCAAATATTTGAGAAGAAATTGTTCAGCGAGCCACAGTCTTGCCAGAGTAGCCCATGAAGGCTAGTCAAGATACCTGCAGGGCTGGTGGACGTGGCAGCGGCGGAGTGCTCTGTGCCTGCTGGAAGTCTGGATGACCCTAACTCTCAATGGGGTAGGAGTTTTCTTTAAATATATATATACATTGGTATTCTAAATGGTCTGGTACAGTTAAAATAACTTTTCACACTACACTGTACAAAACATTTTTCATACCTCACATATTACTAACATAGCACATAATATAGCCTTATATTGTATTTATTTATTTGTCACACACAACACCATAAAACCTCAAGCCAATCCCATACTAGATCTTAATGTAACCATTCTAACGCAGTCGTGGCAAAATGTCCTTAGACAATAGTTTTTTTTAAAAAAAAATTCCAAGCACATTTTCGTCAAGGCCTTAGACTTCCCTGAAAGACATCTTTGCCCAAAAATAATTAGTCTATATCGTTTGAGCATTATGAGGAAATCTTCGCCAAAGAAATTACAAAGAGGGCTCTGCTCAGTACATGAAGTAACTATATGCTGAACATTTCCTCATGCAGTTTTCCTGTTACAAAACCTGTAATATCTATCACTTACAACAATACCTAATCTAGAGCCAAGAACACCCAGACTAGGCGCCAGATGTTCTCTGCATTGGGCTGCGTGACTATAGTACAGCAGCTGCGGGTTGCTGGGGACTTCTCCGGCCACCATGCTCAACATTGAGCTACAGAAGCTGTGGGTGCTTAGAGTCTGCTGTGGGAAAGTTCATCCAGGCCTTGCACTGACCCAGGTGATGGAAAGACAAGAGCACATGTACCGAGACCTTCCTTACAAGTCTGAGACCTTTGTAACTGAAGTCCAAACTAGAGGGGAGCCACGCATGACACCAGTACAGTCAGGGTCGGACTGGGACAAGAAATAGGCCCGAACAAAAAAAAAAGTGGCCCACCCCTCGCCTCAAAAAAGTGGCCCACCCCTCACCTCCAAAAAAGTGGCCCTCAAACCATCATCCGTGAATCGCGTCAATTCATGACTTTTACAGAAAATGCTACATATTGAGGGTTCATGTGTCTGTTACATTACAAAACAACTCATAAAATAACATCACTTTGCATACAGTTCTGTGACAGGGTCCGTCCACAGCTCCGAGGTGCATGTGTGGCATGAACCAACCACCCCCTTGCGGTTTTGGTACCTGCTGCAAGTCAATGCTTATACAGGGCTCCGCAACCCTAGCAGGGAAGGAGGGTTAGGGTGATGATGGTTGGATAGGAGGGGAGGGCGGTAGGGAAACCGGAATGAGGTTTAGGGAGAGGTCAGAAAATGCTACGTATGGAGGGTACATGTGTCTGTTACATTACAATACAACTCATAAAATAACATTACTTTGCATACAGGTCTGTGACAGGGTCCGTCCACAGCTACGAGGCCAGGAGTGGCATGAACCAACCACCCCCACTGCGGTTTTGGGACCTGCTGCAAGTCAATGCTTATACAGGGCTCCGCAACCCCTCAGTTGTACTTCCATGCCTACTTTAACTTGGGTCCTTCTTTTGTGCCTCTTGCTTTCACTCTCTGCTGTTCCCGCTCATCTTTTCCCCCAGTTGCAACCCCTCCCCACAGTAAAGTCATATTTTACCATGGGCAGGGCCACAATCCATCGCTATCAAGGAAGCCTATGGTGGAAAAATAAAGCTCATAGGTGATCCCCTGACATCAGAATAGTCAAGCACAAGACACTAGGCATCAGCCTATGTGCAACTTCTGCTCATAACATTCTTGTGTCTCTCGCCATCCGGAAATGTAAGGGACCACCATCAGAACTAACCCCGCAGCGTCCGCGAAAACACACTGAGCTAGCTGGTGGTGGGCTTGCTGCCCCTGCCTCATCCTGTATTTGCCAAACCACTGCACTGTCTTTCTAGCTCTTAATATTGCAAATTCCTTGGCTAGGTGGAAAAGATGGGCAAAGGCGTTAGGGTGTTAAAGGCACTGGTAAGTACCATAGCAGCACACCACTGTCTTGTTGTTTTTTAATTAAGGTAACAGCGCTATTGCAGTATCCACGGGAGATAGATTGAGCCTTTAATAAGGAAATCACTTTTATTATTTTCTTCACATAGAACTATGTGTAGGTTCTATGAAGTGCACATTCCAAGCATTGCTTATTAAGTCAGCTGAAAAGCGTAACTGGAAGCAGCAGGTAGCAAGTAATTTTGTTTACACCAGTAGCCATTTTCAATTTCAGCTGCAAATATACCAGAACTATTTTTCAAACCACTTTTTAGAAAATGTGTCATGTCAGAGTTTAATCATGTAGCCATGCTTGAGCAGTTGCTAATCCGAGTTCTGTCTCCATGTTGCGACAGGTGTAACTTTTTCATATAGACCCAAGATGGAGGGCAGGAATTGTGGTTATATAATAGGAACAAGCAGCCATCCACACTACACTGAGGCACTGTGTGTACCTCAAACCGGCCCAGTGATTCGGGGGTGGATTTCAGACTCCATGCCCATCCAAA